>NC_080391.1:49524101-49824101 GCF_028751815.1 Salvia miltiorrhiza
GGGATTATAAGAAAAGAAAGAAATCTGGGCACAAAAAAAAATTTTGTGACTAAAGATGATTGCCCATAAGAAGAATCAAAAGGGAAATGAACCCCATTGAAAGCGGGGAAATTAAGGGTTAGTTATAACTGTACTAAATGTGTATACTGAGTAAGGGCGATACTGAAATTAGCCACTGGACCATATTTTCCCACCTTAGCTCCGTATGACCCATTACAACCCAACAAAGACCCTTTGATAAGTCATACTAGTGTGCTTGATTTGTAGTCTTCGATCAAACTCTTAGAGGAACTAGCACAGCAAATTATGAGTGCAAACACATAGCCCGATGCTTGAGCGAGAAGAGAGACTACCATCACACTTTATGCATGATCAGTACTCTGGTTTGTGGTTTGACTGAACTGAATGATGCATGTTGGTATGATCTGATCCTGAAATATATGCAAGATTCGTGTCTCTTAGTTTTATTTCTTTTCTTTCGCCCTTTTCGTCCGTGTCTTCTGTGAATCCACCTACATACTTGAGGGCAAGTATGCTTTAAGTGTGTAGGTGTGATGCGTCTTCGACTTTTGGGCCATTTGGCCCTCTTTTTCTCTTTATTTGTGTCAGTTCAGGTCTGTCCAGGGGGAAAACAAAGTTGTGGAGGAAGGAAGATCAGTAGAGCGGAAACGGAAGAAATGCGGTCAGAATGGGCATTACCGAGCCCAGATTGCCAAATCATGTTTGCCAGCATGGAGCTTCGGCCAACAAGTACCTCTCCAATTCAACTTGGGGCATGGGAACCTGGAGCAACCACCTGGTATGAGCCACACCGATAAGAGCAGTCGGTCTGATCGTTACCAGAAGAAGCAGACAGCCAGAGCCATAAAAGGAAGGTCAATCTCGGAGATCTCATGGAACAAGCGGAAGGTTGAAGAAGAGACTAGAAGGACCGAAGGGATGGGAAAGGTTGACTAAGCTTGCAGCTGGACGCCATCTTCAATCAGGATCAATCAAAGATCGAGCTAATTAAGGAAAGAAGATCCCGGCGAAGATTTGGAACCGGCGCAGCTAGGGTTAGGCCTCTACCGTTCGGCAGTATAAAAGGCTAATGTTGTGCAGCGTGAAGAAGTTCTTGGCACCCAGAAAACTCTTGCTTTTACTTTCAAGTATTCAATTAAGTTCGCCGTGTGTGGCATCAAAAACACTTTACATTTCCGTATTTTAATTCCGTCGCGTTGTCACTTTTGGACAAGGTTCGAAGGCTTGAAGCCTAGGTATTATTTTATCTATTTCAGTATTTCATTTCGTTCAAGCATGTGTTTAATTCTTTTCGCATCTATGAATTTTATTATGTGTGAGTAGTCCTTTAGGTGAGGTTTTAGGGGAGGAAATAATTGTTGTTAACATGTAAACATTCGTGAGGCACTTGCTCTTTCGGTTGAATTTCGTGGTTCCGGAAAGATCTGTTCGATATCATGGGCAGTAGAGACCTAACGGGAGACCCTCGTTCGGTAAACATTGTCCGTGTCAAGCAAAGGCCAGGGTATACCAGGGGGTGATAACCGGTATACCCAAGACTGAGTAGCTGAGCAACGTCAACAAAAGGCGTTGTAGATTCGAAAGGTGGGGAAAGGGTTGATGGGATACACTGCCCTTCCTCAGTCTTGGGCTTCTCTAGAGACTATCCATCAACTGTGACGAGGCATAAAGCCATGGTTATCAAACGAGGAAAGCAATCTCGGCGCCGTAGCATGTCTATGACTGGTCGGTCGACAAGGCCGGAAATAGTTGAGTCCAGGAGGCATGTGTCACTCTAGTGCGGAGTTGGGGACCTCGGGAGAGAAGGTTGGTGAGGGTCATGCTTGGTGAGTAACGGGTATGACTACTATCTAAGGAGAAGTGAAGCGCTGCCTTGTGACCGGGGATTGTGTGACCTTCGGACCAAGTGACCACAATGAGATCAACCATCCTAAATGTGAAGTACAATTCCTTGAAACGCCCCAATGTCTTTGGGCCACGCCCTGGAATTGCATGGATCATAGACGGATCATCAGTGTGCCTATGACCGAAACGAATGTTAACAACAGTTATGACCTAACCGAATAACCTCACCCCTTTGTTATTATTGATTGTGTTTATTTCTTGTGCAGCATATACAGATTGAGAATTGTGACACCTCAGTTTGTCAACGGAGAACAAAGTGGTTCCTCACTCCCTGTGGGATTCGACCCTACGCTTACCGCTAAAACTAAGTCCTTGTCGTGAGAAGTAGGAGCGTGTATTGTCCGTACTGGGCTTACACAGGTATTTTGTCCGCACCGCACGACGGGTGTGTGTCAACGCCCCTCTGGTGATGATGATTCTCCTGACCAACATGACTCCTCTGATGAGGATGATTCCTCTGACGAGTATACTTCTTCTGCCATATTCGTCTCGCTGGTGGGGTCGATTCCTCTGGTTTGTATCCTTTCCCTACTCTGCACATATTACTCCTCATCAACCACTCCCCCCTCTAGTCTGGTTGAACCGGGTATTCTTCGTGTTCAACCAGCGAAGTATTGTTAGAGCCCGCACCGTGCTGTTTTACCCGGTCCCTGCAAATCATGAAGAGACGAGAATTCTATTTTTTGTAAGGAGATAAAGGTAAGCCCTGTTAATTGTTCTTTGGCATTTTTGTTACTCCCACCCCTTGCTCTGGCTAGTTCACTCTGGAATAGTGCAACTAGTCAGAGGATTCGCCCGCGTGGGTGACGTCACCTGTATTAAATGCCTGCCCGATCTACAGTGCCTTTCCCGTACCCCGAGGTTACTTTTTAACCTTTGCGTCTTTTCGCCTCTCCGTAGGGATTTTCAGCCGCTGATTCATTTCTGTATGCCACGTGTCGTTCATCCCGCGTGTTGGTAGTTGCCCGCGTACATTTTTACTTAGTCGATTCGAACTTCCGTTTTTTACTATCCTTCTTCTCCAAGTTTTCCGAACTCCTTCATCTGCAATTTCCGGCGATCCTTCCTCCTGTTCCGGTGTTTTTTTTCCGCGACCCCTCCGCTCCAGTTTTCATTGTCAGTCTTCCCTTGACCTAGGTAACTTGCGTATCCTATTCTCCGATATTTGTGATTGGTTGTAGAGTAGTTTTGAAATTTGTTGGTGCTCTGATTGAGCGTGTTAGAAACCCTAGGTTTTGAATATTCTAACCATGACCTCCACTTCCGCTCCCCAATTCTCGCAGTCGCCTTCTCCTTCTCCCTGTGATGCTTCATCTTCCTCTTCTCAACCCCAGAGTCCTGAACATCTTTCCTCCCCTTCTGCCTCTCATGATTCTCAAACTATCCCCAGTTCTTCTCAGCCTAAGAAAAGGGGTAAGAAGACACCCCAACCTCCCAAGCGTGTTCCTGAATCCCGCCTTGGTGTCGCGGCGGTGGCAAAATTGAAGAGCAAATGTCGACACCCTGAAGATTTACAATTCATAACCTTCTCTAAAGATTCAACGCCCCCCGAGAGCCTTCGCCACCACAAAACAATAGTCATCTGGGAAGCCCAGATAAATGCTGGTCTAAGGCTTCCTCCCCCTGCCCTTTTAGTCAGTGTTTGTAATCACTATCGCATCCCCTTTTACCAAGTCACCCCTTCCGCTATCCGGAGGCTATACGCCTTCCATATTCTTTGCCGCGCCCACGGTGTTGGGGACACCGGCAAATTATTTTGTCAAACCCAGACTCTCCGTATGCAGGGCAGTCCCCTGTATAGCTTTGCTGGTCATCCGAAATATCCCACCACTTTCCTTTCCTCCTTAAATTCCTTTGATAAAGACTTTTTATACAATTATTGCTATGTGCGCACCCTTGTCGGCAATTGGCGTGATTATAATGTTCGGGAATTAGAATGGCATAGTCCACGGACTACTTATAAGCCAGCCTCCCTAGAACCTCTCTCGAAGTTTGACCTGGGGGTTATCGCCCATCTTAACGCTATGAATAAAGACCGGACCTTAGAGTGTAAATACCTTGCTGAGAACAATTCGGCTCTGGCATACAATGGCCTATTTCCCCTATATCCAAAGAAATCAATAGGTAAAAGATATGAATTTAAAAAATACATTAGTTTTTGTTACCCTGATTTAACGGTGTAGCATTCTGATCTGCAGACATGTCTTGGAGGAAACAATGCGGGGAAAATTTGCCTGACATTGCTCCTGTGGTAGAAATCCCCTCAGAACAACCGCTCGGGACCGAGCTGGCCACCATTCCCCCTGTAGTAGAGGTTCCAGAGGAGAATGTGGAAGCCTCCCGCTCGTTTAATGCAGAGGAGGTTGATGCGGGTAGCCTTGTTCGCAGGCGCAGACGCTCCAGCACTGGTGGTGCATCTGGTGTTGATGAAGAAGATGTCCAGATTGTGGACATTACTGGCGAAATTCCCTCACCCGACTCGGCCCCGGGTGTCACCCTCACTGAGCTTTCGAAGAAAATGAAGAGGGGTTCCCTGATCTCCATAGGTGAGAAGGAGAAGCAAGAGGGCCTGAAGAAGGCCGGCAAATCCAAGGAGCCAGCGAAGAAGTCTGCTGGTGGTTCGAAGGTCCCTCCTTCTGCTGGGGGAAAAGGCAAGGGCAAGGCTGTGGTCCCCGCTGAAGATGAATCGGAGGATATTGTCCCTGGTCCGATTTCAAGCTTGTCTGGACAGGGATTTATCGATGCCTTGTCTCCTCGTGTTCATTCGAAAGACAAGGAAAAGATGGAGAACTTGACACGAGGGGGTTTGGCAAGTCTGCTTGCCCAGACTGCTCTTCAGGTACTTTGCAGCTAGTGTCCCTAAAAATTTAAATTATTAACCTTCTGATTGTTCTGGTGGGGCCCCTTTTTCTGGAGAAAATCATTCCTTTGATGAAGATGATTTCTTTGTTCTGACCTAATCCCTTCTATTTCCCTGTAGGTGGAAACTCGGCTTTGGAGAGCTGTACGACGCATTTACGATTATGATGTGTTGGAGAAGGAAAGAGCAAAAGAGCAAGCAGATATTTCCAAACGTGACGACGCTGTTGCTGGGGTGGTGGAGCGTCTGAGTGGGGCTGAGGCAGAGATTGCTGAGCTGAAGGCCCAGCTGGCCCAAGTAGAGGTGGAGAAGTCGTCCCTGGCCTCTGAGCTGACAAGGGTGACAAGGGAGAGCCATGAGAGCCTTATGAGGTTCAAGGCGGGGTATGAAAAAGATTATAGGGAAGCCAGGCGTGATTGGAGAAAGACACTTGTGGAGGCTCAAACCCGTGCTTACGTCCTGGGAGCACGAGATCAGCGCTTGGAGTATTTCTTGTCTCCTCAAGGTCAGCACTTCCTAGGGGTGATGCTGGAGGGTACCTTGGAGGCCTTCAAACGGACTCCAGAGTACCTGGCGGACTTCGGGCCCCTCTTTGCTTATGTGATAATGGAATCCGCCTCCAAGGCGTTAGAAATGGCGGAGGCTACTCCAGAGCAACTTGCTACCCTGGATCTGCGAGCATTGATGGATAATCTCCAAGATGAGGAGATAAATAAACTGATGAAGATCCCTGAGAATTCCCCCGAGAAGCCGGTATGGTGGTATCCAGTGCTGGAGAAAGCTATTCCTTTCTTTGCTTTTGGAGTAGGGTCTGACACATTGCCCTCTGTTCCTATGTATATGCATGCCTTCTCTGCTTCCCTAGTAGGCTTCGTGAACAAGTTACGGGATCCCACTGGCAAAGGCACCCGAAAATTTTCTGAATACAGCATGGTGCCTCCCCTGCCATCTGATTTGCTTACCTCAGCTTTTGAAGACTCGACTTCCTCTCGTTCTGCAGTGGAGCAGCTTTTGGCCCTGTATAGAGACGAGAAAATATATGTACAAGAAGCTGCGATTCTGCTGGACGTGGATTCCCGTCTTCCGAAGATGAAGGAAGCTGGCATGCTGCCGGTGTTTACGGATGGGGCCTCTGCTAGCCAGATCCCTGCTATTGCCACCTCTGCTCCCGTCTCCCCTGTCCCTACTGAAGATTCCTCTGTTCCTCCTGCTTGATAACCCTGTTATCCCTTTTGGATTTGGCAAATATTTTTGTAATTTTTCAATTTCAAGAACTTAATACTTACCTCTGACGTTCAATGTACAACTTGCCTTTTTGGCGTTCTTTGTTTGAATGAGATTGCTTTGTTGTTTGTCTTGCCCTTTATGTTTCTGTGCTGCTTCTGCCTTCCTTTGCACTTCGTGTTGTTTTTGTTGCTCGTTCATGTTGAGTTTATATTCCCGCATCTCCTCTGTTGGTTTGGTTTGCTTTTGATGACTCTTCTGGCGAGGATTCTGATGACTCCTCTGGCGAGGATTTTGATGACTCCTCTGGCGAGGATTCTGATGACTCCTCTGGCGAGGATTCTAATGACTCCTCTGGCGAGGATTTTGATGACTCCTCTGGCGAGGATTCTGATGACTCCTCTGGCGAGGATATTGATGACTCCTCTGGCGAGGATATTGATGACTCCTCTGGCGAGGATTCTGATGACTCCTCTGGCGAGGATTTTGATGACTCCTCTGGCGAGGATTCTAATGCTGTTTCCCGTTCAAGCTTGAACACTCTGCGCGGAGCATGGAAGGCCCGGATGGCACAACCAACTTTCGCGGCTTACGATTAAATAGTAACCCTCTGCGCGGAGCATGGAAGGCCCGGATGGCACAGCCAACTTTCGCGGCTTACGAATAAATAGTAGCCCTCTGCGCGGAGCATGGAAGGCCTGGATGGCACAGCCAACTTTCGCGGCTTACGATTAAATAGTAACCCTCTGCGCGGAGCATGGAAGGCCCGGATGGCACAGCCAACTTTCGCGGCTTACGATTAAATAGTAACCCTCTGCGCGGAGCATGGAAGGCCCGGATGGCACAGCCAACTTTCGCGGCTTACGATTAAATAGTAACCCCCTGCACGGAGCATGGAAGACTCGGGGGGTGCAACCAACTTTCGTGGCTTACGGTTAAGTCCAACCTCTGCACGGAGCATGGAGGACCCAGGGGGGTGCAACCAACTTTCGTGGCTTACAATTATGTGCAACCTCTGCGCGGAGCATGGAAGGCCCGGATGGCACAGCCAACTTTCGCGGCTTACGATTAAATAGTAACCCCCTGCACGGAGCATGGAAGACCCGGGGGGTGCGACCAACTTCCGTTGCTTACGGTTAAGTGCAACCTCTGCACGGAACATGGAGGACCCGGGGGGGTGCAACCAACTTTCGTGGCTTACGATTATGTGCAACCTCTGCGCGGAGCATGGAAGGCCCGGATGGCACAGCCAACTTTCACGGCTTACGATTAAATAGTAACCCCCTGCACGGAGCATGGAAGACCCGGGGGGTGCGACCAACTTTCGTGGCTTACGGTTAAGTGCAACCTCTGCACGGAGCATGGAGGACCCGGGGGGGTGCAACCAACTTTCGTGGCTTACGATTATGTGCAACCTCTGCGCGGAGCATGGAAGGCCCGGATGGCACAGCCAACTTTCGCGGCTTACGATTAAATAGTAACCCCCTGCACGGAGCATGGAAGACCCGGGGGGTGCGACCAACTTCCGTGGCTTACGGTTAAGTGCAACCTCTGCACGGAGCATGGAGGACCCGGGGGGGTGCAACCAACTTTCGTGGCTTACGATTATGTGCAACCTCTGCGCGGAGCATGGAAGGCCCGGATGGCACAGCCAACTTTCGCGGCTTACGATTAAATAGTAACCCCCTGCACGGAGCATGGAAGACCCAGGGGGTGCGACCAACTTCCGTGGCTTACGGTTAAGTGCAACCTCTGCACGGAGCATGGAGGACCCGGGGGGTGCAACCAACTTTTGTGGCTTACGATTATGTGCAACCTCTGCGCGGAGCATGGAAGGCCCGGATGGCACAGCCAACTTTCGCGGCTTACGATAGTTTCCCTTCCTCTGCGCGGAGCATGGAAGGCCCAGATGGCACAACCAACTTTCGCGGCTTACGAGCGCTTCCCTCTGATTTGCAGGGTGACTCCTCTGCTCTTCCCCTTGACCTGTTGCGGGACAATTTTTTGAATTTAAAAATTGGGGACTACGGGTATACACCCTACTCCCCCCCTCTGGTGACATGTGCAATACTCTGTTATGAACATGTTGGCCCAATTACTTCTTGTTCCATCTCCGGCCCATAAACTCGCGTGAGCCCGTTACCCCTTAGCCCTTTTCTTAGGCCCAACACCATCTCTATATATACCCCTCCACCCTTCATGACCTAGCTCAGAATCCCTTATTTCCTTTCCGCCGCCCTAAACTGCTCTCCTCTCACACCCTAGATCTCCCGTCTTTTTGGCTCAAGATGCCTTCTTATCTTGGTTGTAACGCCCTCAGTCGGGGGAGTGAGTCCTGCTAAGAAAGTACTCAGTGTTGGAGGTTGAAAAGGCAGGACTCTCCCCTGCCTGAGGGTTTTATCTCCAGGATTCCTGAAGAAAACTTCCTCCCTGACTCGTCCTTTGCTTGGTTATAAGGCACTCAAGTATGGGAAGTTCCCCTCGGAACACTCACATCCCTGAAGGCTCCGCCTTTCCCTCTGTGCTCCCAGTGCAGATCTCTAGCTTTGTGGTTGTAAGGAGCGGACTTCCCGTATTTGAGAGTATTATTACCGGTTTTCCGAGATCTGGACGTTGGTTGATCTTTTCCTCCATATTCTTTCCTTTTGGCACTTTGACTTGTTGTTTTTCTTGGTATTCTGCAGGCATAGGGTAGATCTGGAGTAGATCTGAGAAGTGGGGATGTTCCAACGGAGCGGAAGATCCTGGAGTGTTGGCGCATGGAAGAGAAATCGCCTACTGAAAAGTGGTTTTGCGTTTGTTTTTTCCTTTGACCTGCTAAGAAGCAGTTTGTATTTGTTTCTCCCTTGACCTGCTAAGAAGCAGTTTTGTATTTTGAATTTGTAAATTGTGGGCTAGGGGTATACACCCTACTCCCCCCTCTGGTGACATTTGCAATGCTCTGCATGAACATGTTAAGTAGTATATGTAAAGTAAGAAAGCGGTAATTGAAATAAATGAAACAACACCAGGGAATTCCCTAGAACCACATATCTGTTTTATTGATATCATGGCCCCGGACCTCGTTAAAACCCCTGTGGGGAAAAAGAGTATCCGGTCTACAAGTGATTATTCCTGCTGAGTAGCAGTTATACATAGAACTTTTTAAGCGTGTTTATATTCCATGGCCTAGGTAGAGCTCTGCCGTCTGAATCCGACAGTATGTACGCTCCCCCCCTAAGACCTCTGTGACGATGAACGGTCCTTCCCAGTTAGCTTCAAATTTGCCCACTGCCCTTAATGCGTCGGCTCTCTTTAGGACCAAATCGCCCTTGACCAGCTTCCGCACTCTGACCCTTTTGTCGTACCCTGCTTTGATGACACCTTTATACTTTGCTGCTCTGATTTGAGCTTCTTCTCGCTGTGCTTCCACAAGGTCGAGTTCTGTTCTTCAAAGATCGGCGTTATGCTCTGTATCATAGGCGATGATGTGGTATGATTCCAGTCTGGCCTCCGCTGGTATCACTGCGTTGGATCCATATACCAGCATGAAAGGTGCCTCGCCTGTTGCCGTCTTTGGGCTAGTTCGGTAGGCTCAGAGAACGGTGTCCAACTCCTCCACCCATTTCCCTCTACTCTGGTTCAGCCTCTTCTTGATCCCTTCACAAATTGTTCTATTAGCTAATTCCACTTGGCCATTTGCTTGTGGATGAGCCACTGAGACGAAACGCTGAGTGATGTCCATTCGGTCACAAAAATCCGCAATTCTCTGCCCTGTGAACTGAGTCCCGTTATCAGATACAATGATTCTCGGTACTCCGAATCTGCAACAGATGTTCCTCCAAATGAAGCGTTCCACTGTAACTTCATCAATCTTGCCCACAGCCTCGGCCTCGACCCATTTAGAAAAATAGTCTACTGCTACGATGAGAAAGCATTTCCCCCCAGGTGCTGTGGGCAACTTCCCGACTATATCGATGCCCCATTTGTCAAACGGACATGCAGCGTACATGACACCCATAGGCTCCCCTGGTATGTTGATCCTCCCAGCATGTCTCTGGCAAGCTTCGCACTTGCGGACGAATTCTCTGGCTTCCTTATTGATGTGAGGCCAGTAGAACCCTGCCCTGATGATTTTGCGTACCAAATCCTGAAATCCCGTATGCCCACCACAACAACCTGCATGAATCTCTTTCAAAGCAAAGTTAGCCTCCTCAGGAGATAAACATTTTAGCAAGGGTTGAGTGAAAGATCGTTTGAAGAGTTGATCATTGATTAAGCAGTAATTTTCATAGCGAGCCCTCTGATTTGATTCTCTGCTTAGCCGCTCCCCTGTCTTGAGAAAGTGTATGATCGGAGCCCGTCAATCGTCCCTGATCTCCACTGAGAAAACCTGCGAAGTCTCCATCTCTCTGGTATCACAGAGTAAAATAATCTCATCACTCCAAGTTTGCTCTACTGCACTAGCCATGCGCGCCAGTAAGTCTGCTTTCGTGTTCTCCTCCCGAGAAATCTGTTCGAGCTTGAATTCCATGAACTTTTCTTTCATTTCGCTGATCTTGGAATGGTACGCTTTCATCCGCTGATCTTTGACATTATAGCTTCCCGAGAACTGTTGAGCTACCAGCTGGGAATCTGTTTTGATGATGACACATTCGGCCCTGAGTTCTGACAGAATCTGTGCCCCTCTGACCACTGCTTCGTACTCGGCTTCATTGTTAGACAATCGGCAGGTGAACTTTATGGCAAACTGATATGTCCCATAACCCGGTGAGGTGATATAGACCCCGATCCCACATCCTTCTTTTGTTACCGATCCATCCACAAAGGCCACCCAGAACTCTGGTATGGGACGACGGGTTGTTTCTTATATGAATTCTGCTAACGCTTGTGCTTTGATCGCCGTTATCGGCTCGTACTCTACATCATACTCCCCAAGCTCCACAGCCCATTTAACCATTCTTCCTGACAAATCCGGGCGGCCCAACACTTGTTTGAAAGGTAAAGATGTACGCACCACCACTCGGTGTGAAAGGAAATAGGGCCTCAATTTTCTTGCCGTAACCATGACTGCCAGAGCAGCCTTCTCAATCTCTGTGTAATTTAGTTCGGCACCTTGAACTATTCTGCTGACAAAATAAATAGGCTTCTGGTGACTTCCCTCTTCTCTGATAAGCACAGAGCTGATCGCGTCTTCCCCTACCGCTATATACAGATACAACGTTTCTCCCGGGACCGGCTTGGTCAGAGTCGGGAGCTTTGCTAGATACACTTTAAGATCCTCAAATGCCGCTCGGCATTCCTCTATCCATAGAAACTTAGTTCCCTTCCTCAACACTTTGAAAAACGGCATGCTCCGCTCGGCCGACCGTGATATAAACCTGCTCAGAGCAGTGATGCGCCCGTTCAGAGTCTGCACCTCCTTGATTCCTCTGGGCGGTGTCATTTCCATAATAGCTCTGACCTTTTCTGCATTAACTTCAATTCCGGCAGGCGTGACTTTATATCCCAAAAACTTCCCCGTTGTGACCCCAAAGGTGCATTTCGCAGGATTCAACATAAGCCGATGATCTCTGACCACCGTGAAGATTTCCTCCAGATCAGAAACATGATCCTCTGCCCTGACGCTTCGTACGAGCATATCGTCCACATATACTGAGATATTCTTAGCAAGTTGTTCTTTGAAAATTTTTTCCATCATTCGCTGATACGTAGCTCCTACATTTTTTAGGCCAAAAGGCATACTTTTCCATCCATATACCCCACAACAAACGGCGAAAGCCGTTTTGGCGATGTCTCCCTTATTCATCTTCACCTGATGATATCCCTGGTATGCATCCATCATGGATAATAAAGCACACCCCGAAGTGGCATCCACCAGCTGATCAATCCTCGGCAGAGGATAGTGGTCCTTTGGGCAAGCAGCATTGAGATCTCTGAAATCCACACATATTCGCCAAGTGTTTGTTTTCTTGGGTACCATTACCGCGTTTGAAATCCACTCCGGGTATTGCACTTCCACAATGTGCCCTGCTTCCAGCAAGC
This sequence comes from Salvia miltiorrhiza, assembly GCF_028751815.1. Classification (NCBI taxonomy): domain Eukaryota; kingdom Viridiplantae; phylum Streptophyta; class Magnoliopsida; order Lamiales; family Lamiaceae; genus Salvia; species Salvia miltiorrhiza. Next base: position 49,536,136 of record NC_080391.1, read on the forward strand.
CATAGACCTGCTCCCTTATTGCCGCGTCCTTCTCGGCCCCAAAATTCCTTGTTCTCTGCTTTACTGGCTTCACTTTAGGGTCCACGTTGAGGCAATGTTCTGCCAACCTTCTGTCAATTCCCTTTAAGTCGGTGGTGCTGAATGCAAACACATCTGCATTTCTCCGAAGACAACCAATGAGCTCTTCTCTGACCTGATCACTCATGGCAGACCCAATCTTGGTCTGGAAACCCTCTTTCCCTGGAAATAATTCGATCATGTTGCAGACATCACTGGTGGACACCAGCGCGGTTTTTTCTGTACTATCTCTGTCTTTTAATAAATCTGCCAATTCTTGGCGCTCCTCTGTTGGGGCATGCACCTCACCCACTTTTCCCTTCTTCCGTGCATCTGATCCCTCTGTCACTCTTTCCCTCTTCTGTCCCGATGAATGCGTAAGCATTTGGACGTGACATGCTTTCGACGCTGTTTGATCCCCACAAACTTCTCCTACTCTCCCCCCTGCGATGGAAAACTTCATTTTCAAGTGAAACATAGAGATTACCGCCCTGAACGCCGTCAAGGCAGGTCGTCCGAGTATGACATTATACGCGGGTTTGGGCATATCCACAACTAAAAATCGTACCATCCTTGCTCTGCTGCTAGCGGCCGCACTGCCGAGAGTTAGCGGCAGCTCCACATAACCTAATGGCATGACCATCTCTCCCCCAAACCCAAACAAAGGAGCATTTGTTGGCTCAATATGCACTTCTATTCCCATGTTTTGAAGGCATTCCTTGTATAAAATATTCACGGCGCTCCCTGAGTCGACGAAGACACGGTGAACCATGCAGCCTGCTATGTCCGCCATGATAACCAACACATCATCATGCGGGTACATTAGCGTACGTATATCCTCTGCTCCAAAAGTAATCGCCGGCTCCTCTGCCGCACTCGTAACTTCCATGACCCTTTTAGGATAATACCCTGTTTTCACTGCTCTGACGACTTGTTTTTTGGCCCGATTTGATGTGGGCGTCCCGTTCTCTCCGCAAATCATGTGAACTTCCCTTCTGTAAGGGGGAGGCGGTGCTTGCCTTTCTGCCCCTTCTCTACGATTATCGCGATTGTCATCAGGCCTACGATCCCTGTTATTCCCCTGTTCTTGTCGCTGATCCCGGTTATTTCTCTGATCCCTCTGATCTCGCTGATCCCTTTGATCCCTTTGATCTTTCTGATCATTCCGCCTCTGGCCCTCATTTCCTCTGTCAATGAACTGGTCGAGATATCCCTGGCGCACCAATAACTCCAATTGGTGCTTAAGGTGTCCGCAATATTTTGTGTAATGTCCAAAAGAATTGTGATACTCACATAACTTGGTATTAGACCCCTCCTGGGGTGGCCCATTCCGATAGGTTCCCGGTGCCCGAAAGAACGGTTGGTCTTTTATCAGATTGAAAATCTCATCTTGTGGTTTATTCAAGGGCGTGTACTCAGTAAATCGCGTAACCTCATTCACAGTGCGTTGTTGATGGGATGGCATTCCTCCCTGGGGTGGGAGTACCCTCGGAGGCAACCCTCTGAATGGGGCTCTTTCCTGATGTCTCTGTCTCTCGGGTGCTTCCTCGGCCTTTCTGACCTTATGTTTATCATTTTCCACCTTTCTTGCCATCTTGGCGTCCTCTAATTGTAAGTATCCTGGCAACCTTGCCATAATATCATCAAAATCCCTTGCTGGTCGGATTTACAATTCATCAAAGAAGATCCCCGGCCTGAGTCCTCGAACATATGCGCAATTTTTGATTTGTGATTCTGCCTCTGGTACTTCCAGAGCGGCAAGATTAAACCTCGCTGTGTATTCCCGCAGTGTCTCACCCTGATCCTGCTTGATATCCATCAATGAGAGAGCTGACTTCCCTACCCTCCGTGAGCTCGCAAACTGTCGTAGGAAGCGAGTCTGTAAATCTTCAAAAGAGTAAATAGAATTCGGGGAAAGTGTCCCAAACCATAATTGAGCTGGTCCGGTCAGAGTAATTGAAAAGATACGGCACTTGATGCCCTCAGTGTACATATGCAGCGTGACCAACCCTTCAAACCGATTGAGGTGCACCTCCGGATCGGTAGTGCCATCATAATCCAGCGAGATGGGCTTGTAGCTTCTGGGTAAAGTGTCTGCCAGAATATTATCAGAGAAAGGACTTCGGTTGCTGACAGGGTGGAACCTTGAAGTTTTGGCCCTTTTATCCTCCTTGTATCTTCCCTGCTCCCTTCTGTCCCTTGGCGCGTCATTGACAAACATGGTTTTCGTACCTCAATTCCACATGATTTGTTGTCATTTTCCTTCATGTTTTGTTTGCCAATGCGTGTTTGTACCATAATGTTGAGTTTTATGAAGATTTGATGTCTTGGTGTAGTTTTGGAGTAATTTCAGGAAAAATCAAGGATTAATTGGAGGATTTTGAAGATATGAGATTGAAGTACGTCTCGAGAGGAATCCGTGAGCGCAAACGGCGACCAAATCCGAGTCCGGACGAGGGAGAACGGAGCAAAACGAGCGGACTGTGCAAAACGCCCAGTACCCCGCGGTCACCACCCGCGGCCGCGGGGTGGGACCGCAGGTCAGCTGTTCCCGACTCCAGGAGTCACCCGCGGTCACCACCCGCGGCCGCGGGGTGGGACCGCGGGTCCCCTGAGCATCCCCCACGTTTGAAGGCCGCGGACGCGGGCCGTGACCGCGGGAAAAGAGCGGAGCATCCCCAAGTGGGCCCCAGTCGCGTTTTTCAGCCCTTAACCCCCATTTTTCCCCTTTTCCTCACATTATTCATCTTCCCCAACCTCACACACACCCACTTCATCTTCCCCAACTCTCCAATCCCAAACCCTAGCCTCCATTCTCTACCATTTTTTCTCTCTTCCACACACAAAAACAACACCAAAATCAAATAAAGAAGGGGAAGACTTGGAAAGGAGCTCATCAAGACTACATGATTGAAGATCAAGATTATAGGATTTGTCTATGAATCTCTATCTCTCTATATCTTTATTTATGTTTTCTTATGACTTGAGATTTGCTTTTATTATGAATATGCTTGGCTAAAATCTCTTATCTTAGGGATTAGATTAGATGGATTTGTAATGGATTGATTTCTTTGTTCAATATATATCTTGATTGTGCTTTTTGTTATCTTTTCAAGTCCTAGATTTATCTCTTGTATGATTGGTTGGCCACCTTTTGTGCATTTCTAATTTGTGATTTGAATTGGGAGAGGATAATTACAATAGATTAGGAGTTTGATACATATCATCTCAATAAACCGGGAGGTTGAGAGGTGGGTGAGGGCTTGTTGATCTTTTGTGCTCTTGGGAGTTATAGGTTAGAAATTGACCGGGGACGGCAATTATGACCCGTAATCTACTGTTTTAGTCGTCCGGGAGGGGGCTAAAACTAGTGGGGAGATCGCCCTAGATAAGTAGGCCATATCAAGATTTATATTGATTTAGATTGAAGTTCATTACGATCCATCGAAATCTAGTCCCTAGGATAACTTTCATTCGAGTCATTCCCCAATTTATTAACTAAGTTTATCTTGTTGTTATTTTATTTACTTGCTTTATTTAGCTTTGTTTTAGTTCTCAATATCTCTTCATCTTTGGTTTGTCTAAATAGATTGAAAACAACTTATTAATAATATTTAGAAGTTTGAATTCACCAATCCTTGTGGGATACGACCTTGCTTCCCTATGTTGCAACTACACCGTATACTTGCGGCGTGGTGAAAATAATAGCGATCAGTCATGGGCATGACGCTTGTGAGCCCTGTGCCCCGGTCTACCCGAAGAATACTCCAGCTCCCTTTCTTCTCCTCTTTCCGTGTACCGTGATTTTTCCGGGCGGTGAGACTTCTCTACTCTGTAGGACCGCTCAGATCTCTGTTTCTTGTCTTCCATCTGGGATTTCTCTCTCAGCGATTCTTCCAGATTCTCAAGCTGATGTTTCAATTGTGACACTTGTTTTTTCAACCGCGCCTTCTCCTTCGGTCTCTCTTCCTCAAACACAAGGGAGACAGATTGACTGTCAGACTCGTCAACCCGTTCTCTCCTGACAACACTGTTAAGCCTAACACGGCTCCCCTCTGGTATAGCTAGTTCTCTGTCAGCAGCGTCCCCTTGCATTTCTCCAGGCATCACAGCCTGTTTGTTGATTGCTAGTATGTTTGCCTCCTGAGCAGCGGGAGGTGGGGCCTCAGTGCCCTGCGGGTTGGCTGCTCCAACCGGGGTAGCCACAGTAGGGATGACAGACATCATTGGAGTTCCCAGTGCCTGCCGCATATTAGCGTAGCTGAGCAAGGCCATCATTTGCTCTGCCAGCCCGAAGTTAATCGATCATCCTCCAGACGCGGGGGCCAGATTTGGCAGATCAGAACCCGGTGTTACCAAAGCAAACCTCTGGGTATTGACATTCAACCCTGTTGTCGGCGTGGCTGAGATAGCCTGGAAACCCGGTGGCACAGTGAAAGTGGGGTTACCCTGAAGGCCAGTGAACAACGAGGTAGGCACCTCAGTAGTGACAGCAGCAGAATCAAACTCCTTCTCCAAGTTTCGGTGAGCATCAGAGGATCCCATGGTACCTGCATATAAACAGAGTGAGAGAAAAATCCCAGCGACGAAAGCATAAATCCTCCGTTTACGGATTGAAATCCCGATATAAGAGATCTAATAAGAAATCCCGGATACCAGTACAGAGACCGTTAAAAAATTCCCCTCGAAGTAATGCTATGCACTGGGAAATAAACCCAGGGCATAGATTGAAAAAACAGAACCCGCATAACGGAGTTTTCCCCGGTGAACCCGCATTAAGATCCGACGGAAAAAACAGAGCACCAAGAAAACCAAAACAACCATCAAAAGGCTTGTCAGCGCAATTCATTAGAAATGATAGATAAATAAGAGCTATGTGAGGAAACAAACATCATAACCCAAGATTAACACAATCATGCCCTATAATAACCGCAAAACCTATAAACAACAAAATTACCATGGCAATCAGCCAAATTAGCAGCATAATGCGTTAATCAGAGCATAAGACGAAGATTAGTCTAAGAAAACATGAGGAACACCAGTGATTATTTCCCTTGAATGAAAGTTATCCACATATCAACGGCATAAACCCCATCCCAGCAGCGACAAAGTATTAGCCGACGTATTAACGGTGCGAAATCCGTGAATTAATCAACGAAAATCCATGAAAATAGAGACAGAGTGCTAAACAACTTTTCATCAGTGCGAAACCCCTAAATTAACAGCAAAACCCCACACCCTCCAAGAACAGAGTAATACTCCACAGTTCACTAGCATAATTCTAAGATTATCGGAGAAAACACGAAGATCATCCACAATTATCATGTTTACACGTAAAACACCCATTCATTAACAGCATAGACCCAGGATATCGAAAGCAAAATGTCAATCGACCGCTCATCGGTGTAGAACACTAGATCCACAGGGAAAACACCCGCCATAACCAAAGCAGAACACCCAACCACAATCCACCGATAAAAACGGAGATTACCCACAGAAAACACGGAAAACACTGATAAGCATCACCCGTAAACGAAAAAATACCCACGGATCAACAACACCAGCTCAATCACTACCACAATGGAGTGTTAACCAACATTCTACCGAAGTAAAACCCACAAATCATCAGCAAAAGCCCAATATAAGCAAAAACAGAGCAATATTCTCCAATTCCCCGATATAAACGTCAAATCTATAAATAAAACCCCTATTCTACGAAGAATCCTCACATTCGTTAACAATTGAACCGATCGAACGGTAATTAAATACAAATTCTCCCCAATTCACTGTTCATGACTCTCACCACCTTTTCCCATGCATCAAAACACATAAACAGACACGGATCGTAGCAGATTAACAACATATTAGCCCGATAGACGTAACAAACGGATTAAAATCAGCTGGGTGTCCGAATTATCGGCTCAATCGGTGCCAACGCCCGCAAACCCGATTGGAATTTCAGATCTGCGTACGCCGGCGACCGTGACCTCACATCCTAACTCAGTAGCTTTCCCACAGACGGCGCCAGTTGGTGTTTTACGAAACCAACACCTAAACTACAAAGTGAAATCATAAACTATACCTAGTGCGATTAACTGAAGAAGACGAAGTAAATGATCGGAAACTTTGCACGAGAGAGAAAATAGCTGTTGTATTCAAAAGTATGAGATAGCGTAATTACAATGCACGAATGCAAGACCTATTTATAGAATACATGGAAGGGTAAAATGGTAAAATCGATGCAAGCGCATGCATTTGACATGCTCGAAGGGTATATCAGGAATTTCGTCTTAACGCGGGAAGTCTCCCGCGTTTCTGGCGATCCCTCTGATGAAGATGACTTCTCTGGCGAAGGTGACTCCTCTAATGAAAACGGCTTCTCTGGCGAAGATGATTCCTCTGATGAAGATGACTTCTATGGCGAAGGTGACTCCTCTGATGAAAACGGCTTCTCTGGCGAAGATGATTCCTCTGATGAAGATGACTTCTCTGGCGAAGGTGACTCCTCTGGTGGGTGAGATGTCTTCTGGTGAATGACGCCCCTCTGGTGAGGATGATTCTCCTGACCAACATGACTCCTCTGATGAGGATGATTCCTCTGACGAGTATACTTCTTCTGCCATATTCGTCTCGCTGGTGGGGTCGATTCCTCTGGTTTGTATCCTTTCCCTACTCTGCACATATTACTCCTCATCAACACTTAAAACACTAATCTACAACTCCTTAATTTCCGTGCCGAACCCAAACGTGTCAAGACTCGCGGGACGGAGGGAGTGTTTAGCCCTATTTTGTGATGGTTTTTGCTAGTGTTTCTACTGTTCATGCGAGCTCATTTCGTACCCTTGTGATTTATTTTGCAAGTGCTCGATGACCTTTTGGGTGTACTACTGTCGTGTGCAGGATTCGGGAGTTGATGAGCGGTTTGGCATCATTTCGAGCAATTTTTGGAGTCAGGCTCACGGCCGCCGCGGCCCCACGGCGCGGGCCGTGCTTTACTTGGAGAAGAGCAGCGAAAGGCTCCCACGGCGGCGCCGCCCCACGGCGGCCGCCGTCCACAGCGCCGTCGTGTCACGGCGGGCGCCGCCAGCCATAAACCAGCCCAAGTCCCACAAATTCAAGAAAAGGCCGAAAGGGGGGGACGGCGCCGCCGTACCACGGCGGCCGCCGTCCACGCCGCCGCCGCCTCACGGCGGCCGCCGCCCCTGTGCAAATCCGGCAGTTACGAAAATTGCTATAAAATCCGATTTTGAGGGTTTCATTGACATCCGATTTTCTCCCAGCCTCCACCTGCGATTTTATGTTTTTTCCCTTAGTTTAGATAGATAGAAACATCTTAGATACTTGTGGATTCCGCTAGATCGATTCCGCTAGATCGTTGTTTCCATTGAATCGATTGTAAGTTCTTCATTTTGATTAGTTAATCTTTACATGCTTTCTTGTTATTGCATTGCCTAGATAATTGAGCACTTAGATAATGATATTTGATTTATGCTTTTGATGTTTTCATCGCCTAGATAATTAGTGTTTATGATTGTTGATTTACTATTGCTTTCTAGATTGCTAGTTAAAACCCTAGGTTTTTGGCTTTCCTGCGTTCTTAATCTGCTTCCCATCTTTCGCCTAGATAGATTTATATGCTTCCTGTTGATTTTGCATTAGATAATTTTCAAGCTTTATTTAATTACGCCTAGAATTAAAGAGAGTGTGTCAGACCCAATCTACCCGATTAGAGTGTTTAGATTTTATTTCTGTTTCTTGTGAGTAGCACAGTTAAAGCCCTGCTAAGCCTTCCTTGTGAGACGACTTGAGTCACCTTACCGCCCTAGGACGACCTCGTATAAATTCGAGTCCATCCGTTAGGTGTTTTTGGATGAGTCAAATTTTGGCGCCGTTGCCGGGGAGGGCTTTAGGCATTTGATTGTGTTGCATTGTTTTCCGTGTTTACTTTTGTTTATTTCTTTTGACTCGGTTATTTTCTCCCTCTGGTGCGTTTGATTTGTTTGTTCGTGTTGTGTATGCAAGGACGGAGAAGCTTGAAGAGAAAGCTTGCACCTTACTACGACAACATTCACCGACCTCGTGAGGTCCTTTTAAGCCTGGAGGAGGAGTCCGAGTCCAGTTCGAGAACCCTTGTGGAATCTCAGTCTCGAGAGGGAGACCGTGAAGAGAGAATCGCTTCCAACCCCATTCTGGAAGCCGTTGAGGATACACCTCCGTTGCAGTCGGAAGGAGAAGAAGAAGCTCGGCCTAATCCTGACAAAGAAACCATGGCGGAGCAGAATGTCCAATACATGGGGGATTTTTCCAGGCCGGTTATTGGGAACACTAGCACCTCTGCGATAGTGTTTCCCACGGCGGTCCGGAACTATAATCTGAAGCCTAACGATTCGAACCTGCTGCCGCTCTTTCATGGAATGCCGAGTGAGGACGCCTTGCAGTTCATCCGCGACTTCTGCACTCAAGTGCAGACCTTCCCACTGTTGGAGCTCACCGAAGATCAGTTGAGACTCAAGTGCCTACCTTATGCACTCAAGGACCGGGCGAGAACGTGGTTATTGTCCTTGCCGCCGAACTCCATCACTACATGGGGAGAGGCGTGTGAGAAGTTCATGCTCAAGTACTACCCTAATCACAAGACACAGGAGATTAGGAGCCAGATAATAAACTTCCTGCAAGGAGCTGACGAGCCTCTCCACGAGGCCTGGGAGAGATTCCAAGAGCTCCTCCGCCAGTGCCCACAGCACCAGTTAGCACCCGTCATGTTGATGCAGTTCTTCTATGACGGATTGATTCAGACGGCACAATTCATGGTGGACAGTACAGCAGGGGGCAACATTGCCCGGAAGACAGCTGATGAGCTCAAGGAGATCTTCGAAACGCTTGCCGCAAGTTCTCAACAGAAATCAGTTAGAGGAAGGAGGGTTGAAGCCAATGCAGTAGCTCCAAACAATGAGCTTCAGAAGCAGATAGCGGACCTGATGAGGCAAGTACAACACCTCACGATGAACCAGGTTGAGGCTCCACCCGTTCGCGCACCATCAGCAGAAGGTTGTGGCATATGTGGCGAATTTGGCCATGGAATTAACGCGTGCCATCGAATGGGCGAATTCCCACCTGAAGGACAAGCAGAGGTCTATGCTGCTCAGAGCTATCCGGGAAGGCCTCAATTTGAACAGAGGCCCGTGTTTAATCAAGGGCAACAAAATTCCAACTCGGGTTGGAGAGCTCAGCAGCAAAACTACACTCAAGCGTATCAGCAGCAGCAGCCCCCGCAGTATCAGCAGTATCAACAGTTTCCTATACAACAAGGGAATTTTCAGCAGCAGCAGCAGCAGCAATACCAGAATGCTCCCCAACAGTTTCAGAAGCAAGCTCAACCGCAGAAGCCGTCTCTCGAGGACACCATGCAGTCTTTCATGCAAGCTAGAAAACAGGCGATGGAGGCTCAAAGTGCTACCATCAAGCGCCTCGAGACTACAGTTGGGCAATTAGCTGGAGCCTTGAATCAGCTGCAGCAAGAACAGCCAACGGGGAAGTTCCCAAATCAGGATCAACAGCCGCATCAAGCTCATGCCGTGGCGGTGATCGAGGAAAATGCCCCAATAACCATGGGGAGATGGAGAAGCAAAACTGTGCAGGCAATCAAGGCTACCCAATGCCCCAGTGAGCCACGGCCACCCGTCACTGTTGCACTAGACCAACCACCACCCAAGCAAGGAGATCCAGGTAGCTTTATTTTTGATATTAGTTTAGGTGGGGTTGAAAAGGTATTTGGGATGCTTGATTTGGGCGCGGCAGTCAATTTGATGTCGTTTGATATTTTTGAGAAATTGGGTAATAAAAGGCTGAAATGCACGAATATGAAGATAGAGCTAGCTGACGGCTCTATTAGTAGCCCACGGGGCCTGGTTGAGGATGTTGAGGTTGTTGTGAGGGGAATTAGAGTTTTGGCTGATTTTGTCGTCCTTGATGTGGGAAAAGGGATTAGAGGCGAGAATGGGCATCTCGTGCTACTTGGCCGACCCTTTATGGCTACCACCCATACTCGCATCGATGTGGGTACGAGGACTGTAAGTATGGTAGGGGCAGGTAGAGCGGTAACTTTTTCAGTTTTTGATAAAAAACCTGCTACCCCCACCCCCTTAATTCAAATATGCTCGTATGTTGAAACATTTGACGCCTTGGATGAGGATTGTATTATGCAGGAATTCCTTAATAAGTTGCAGGAGGAGGACGAGATTGTGGAGGAATTCCTTGCTAACTTGCAGGATGAGGCTGACATTGAGCAGGAATTTCGGGATAAGCTGCAAGAGGAAGATGATATAGAGCAAGGATTTCTGGCTGCCTTGCTACTGGAAGAGAAGTTCGATGAGGTGGTGTCACTCGATCTCCTTGGATGGGTGGAAAGAGGACCATCTCCTGATATGAGCATGGAACGCTCATTTGGAGGACCCGCAGCTGCAATTCAAGAAGATGTGTTTACAAGGGCGCTAAGGCAGCTGGAGCTTCAATCGGATTTTGGTTAAGGGTTTCTCTTAGTAGGGCTGGCGACTTAAAAACTAGCGCTGCATGGGAGGCAACCCATGTTTTCTTGCTTCTTCTTGTTTCGTTTTTTCTTTCGTTTTGTTTGTGTCTTGTTTTGTTGTTTTTGTTGCTTGGTGCAGGGTGTTGCGTTGGAGACTGCATGTTCTTTGGATGAGAGTTGGGCAGACATCGTGGGACACTACAGACTCACCACTGGATCGGTATTTAGGGAAGTTTCCTCTTTCACCCCTCTTTTTGTTTGCACTGAGGACAGTGCCAGAGTTAAGTGTGGGGGGGGGTGTTTGTTGGTATTTGTGAATTCTGTGGGTGTCTTCTTGTTGTGTCCTTGGGCTTTCTTGTGTTGGGGCGAATGGTCCCCTTGCCTTGTTTTCTTGTTTGTTTTTAAGTACATCGCATGTTGATAGTGGTTCATTGGCGATTCTGGATTGTGTCTGTGTTGTTTGTTATCCTCGTTTTTCTTGATTGATTTGTTCCCAATGAAGTGTAATTAGTTTAAGGTTTTGGTGCAACACCCTGATGAGCAAGTTTTGACGTGATTTATCCGGTAGAAGCTAGGGGAAGTGTTTTCAGTGCAAATTCCTAATATCATTCTCTGTGTTGAAGTGTTTGGTTGGTTGTTGAGTTTTTGATAGCTCTGGGTCTCTGCTCCTCTAATGGCTTCATTATGAGTATGGGAAACCACACGAGAACATCTTGGATCACCTCCAAAAGTTCAATCTCATGAATTTTGGCCCATCTATTAAGAGCGAAAATAACTTGACCCAAAAATAAAAAAATAAAAAATGAAAGAACATGAAAAAGGAATGAGATATGATTATAAAGGAAATTGCATTAGGAAATTCACCCTTAGCGGAGAATTTGGGTCTGATCGGATTGAGTTGTATCACCTTGTTGTTGCATTTTTTAAATTTTAGCTTTGAACACTTGATTGGGGGAACATTGATATCTTGAAAGACTTGGATTGGTTTGTGTTTGCTTGGAGAGAAGAATCGTTGGTGGATTTTCTGTCGATGTTGTGATTGTTGCTTGAGGACAAGCAAGGAATTAAGTGTGGGGGGGTTGTTTAGCCCTATTTTGTGATGGTTTTTGCTAGTGTTTCTACTGTTCATGCGAGCTCATTTCGTACCATTGTGATTTATTTTGCACGTGCTCGATGACTTTTTGGGTGTACTACTGTCGTGTGCAGGATTCGGGAGTTGATGAGCGGTTTGGCATCATTTCGAGCAATTTTTGGAGTCAGGCTCACGGCCGTCGAGACGGCGGCCGCGGCCCCACGGCGCGGGCCGTGCTTTACTTGGAGAAGAGCAGCGAAAGGCTCCCACGGCGGCGCCGCCCCACGGCGGCCGCCGTCCACAGCGCCGCCGTGTCACGGCGGGCGCCGCCAGCCATAAACCAGCCCAAGTCCCACAAATTCAAGAAAAAGGCCGAAAGGGGGGGACGGCGCCGCCGTACGACGGCGGCCGCCGTCCACGGCGCCGCCGCCTCACGGCGGCCGCCGCCCCTGTGCAAATCCGGCAGTTACGAAAATTGCTATAAAATCCGATTTTGAGGGTTTCATTGACATCCGATTTTCTCCCAGCCTCCACCTGCGATTTTATGTTTTTTCCCTTAGTTTAGATAGATAGAAACATCTTAGATACTTGTGGATTCCGCTAGATCGATTCCGCTAGATCGTTGTTTCCATTGAATCGATTGTAAGTTCTTCATTTTGATTAGTTAATCTTTACATGCTTTCTTGTTATTGCATTGCCTAGATAATTGAGCACTTAGATAATGATATTTGATTTATGCTTTTGATGTTTTCATCGCCTAGATAATTAGTGTTTATGATTGTTGATTTACTATTGCTTTCTAGATTGCTAGTTAAAACCCTAGGTTTTTGGCTTTCCTGCGTTCTTAATCTGCTTCCCATCTTTCGCCTAGATAGATTTATATGCTTCCTGTTGATTCTGCATTAGATAATTTACAAGCTTTATTTAATTACGCCTAGAATTAAAGAGAGTGTGTCAGACCCAATCTACCCGATTAGAGTGTTTAGGTTTTATTTCTGTTTCTTGTGAGTAGCACAGTTAAAGCCCTGCTAAGCCTTCCTTGTGAGACGACTTGAGTCACCTTACCGCCCTAGGACGACCTCGTATAAATTCGAGTCCATCCGTTAGGTGTTTTTGGATGAGTCAGGGAGTACTTTATATTGAACGAAGGTAAATATTTATATTAACATAAGTATACATTTGTGCTAACAAATGGATATTTTATACTTATTAAAAGTAAATATTCCTATTAGGGTTGAGAATTTAGTGTTCAGGGTTTAGGGTTTAGTGTTCAAGGTTTAGGGTTTATGCTTTAGAAAATATAATACTTTATATTGAATGAAGATAAATACTTATATTAACATAAGTATTGCTAACAAATGTATATCTTATGCTTATTAAAAATAAATATTCCATTAAAAACATTGTAAAAAAATCAGGAAAAAAAAATTGAAGCAAAAAAATAAAACAAAAAAAATTGAAATAAAAAGTAATAATATATATGAAAAAAGTAATATTTCAAAATTATTACATTTATTCATAATAATCGTTTCTTTTATTCATGAGAATTTTTACTTTTAATTGTTTGGTAAAGTAATTATTGTAGCAAGAAAAATAATATTTATTTTACACATGAAAACTTACTATTTGGTCAAATAATCATTATTGCAAGAAAAATAAATATTATCATAAGAAAAAATAATTACTGTTGTAATAAAAAAGTAGTAATTATTATTATGAAAAAAGGTAATATTTTTGAAATATTACATTTATTCACAATAATGTTTATTTGTATTCATAAGAACTTTACTTTTAGTTATTTGCTCATGTAAATATTTTTGTAAGTAAAAGTAACTATTGATGTGAAGAAAAGTAATGTTATTTCCACTTACTAGTAATTTTATTTTTAACTATTTGGTCAAGTAATTACTATTTTAATAAAAATAATAAGTTTTACAATGAAATGTAATGTTTCTAATTATTACATTTGTTCACAATAATTGTTATCTTTATTGATGAGAATTTGTACTTTTAGTTATTTGATCAAATAATTATAAGGGTTAATAGCCGAAAAATACACGAACTATTTTCAAATTTGCATATTGCACATCACCTTTAAAATTAGCTCCAGAATACACCACTTTTTAATTTTGTTGCAAATTGCACACGCGTTGACCATCACCTTGATCGGTGTTTACGTGGCACCAGAATTTTCAAACGTGGACTCACCGGCATTCAAAATGATGTTGTTTTTAGTGAGTATCAATTAAAAAAAAAGGAAAAATCGTTTTGAGTGAGTCAGCCCTAATTCATCTTATCCCTCACTCCAACGCCTCTTTCCTCACTCCAGCGCTGCCTCCTCGTCGCCGCCTCCCTCACTCCAGCGCCTCCCTCAGTTCACCACCACCACTCCAGTGCCTCCCTCCTCGCCAGCCGCCACTCGCCTCCGCCCTTCTCACCACAAGACGCACGCGCACCGACCACCATCGATTTAGATTTTGGGGCTCTGTTTTGAGCTCTGTTTGGGGAAATTTGGGCTCTGTCGGACCCCCAAGTCAGAATTGCAGGGGGGAGGGAGACTAGGTGGGCGCTGGAGTTGCTGATTTGGTGGTAGTTATTTGGAAATCTAGAGATTTGTGGTGGTGGTTATGGCGGAGGTGAGGCGGCGCGAACTGGGTGGAAGCGGCGCGCGAACTAGGGTTCACCACCTGCCTTAGTTCACCACCACCACTCCAGTTCGTCGCCGACCGTCGCTCGCCTCCGCCGACCGTCGCTCGCCTCCGCCGACCGTCGCTCGCCTCCGCCGACCGTCGCTCGCCTCCGCCCTTCTCACCATAAGGCGCGCGCACACCGATTACCATCGAGGCTAGCCGTCGTCGTTGCGCTGCTATTTCCGCGCTGCCGTCGATTAAGATTTGAGAATGATGAATGATGGGTACTGGGAATAAGCTCTGAATTTGGGGATGATGAATGATGGGTACTGTAAATTTGGGGAAAAACGGAGTTTGCGCTGGTTTCTGGAGTGGCTCGCCGGATTCTGGAATGGCTTGTTGTTGGGAACCTTGTGGAATATCCTAACCCTTGTTTTGATGATACCAAAATTCATAGGACTTATATGTAATAGACTAGAATCATTTTGAACTCAAGTGTTAGAGTTCGTTTCTAGTTTAGTTGCGGTGTCGAAGACTGAAGACTGAAGACTGAAGAACGAAGACTGAAGACTGAAGACTGCAGATACCAACTGAAGTATCAGTTGAAGACTGATTATTTAATGCGCGCAATGGACTGATACTAAAGTCAAGTATCAGTTGAACATTCCTCCTAGGACTGATCTTCCAACGTTCAGAGGAATCCACGTACGCACAAGTACAGCCGCATTAAATGCAGAGATCTCAATATCTTATCTCTGCAGAGGTCATTCCTATCTGGTGGTTACTTTTCAGAGATGTCACATCTCCTGTCCATCAAAGAGAGCCGTTTCCACACAGACAAGGAACCTCGAAGATTGAAGCCTCAGCCCAAATTCGAATTGCTCTCCAACGGAAGAAATCTTGAGGACGATTTACGCCAACGGATCTATTCAAGAGTTCTCCTACAAATAGCGCTCGAGGATCACTTCAATCTTCACCGATTCAACAACATAAGCTGAAGCTCTGCCGAAATAGCTACTCAGCCTAAAGCTTAAACGCCCAAAGCTTGAATCGAAGAAGAGAATTCCAAAGCCAAAATCAGTCACTACTGATTACATACATTCTCTTAGACCCTAGGCATATATCTGTTTACCCAGAAGCCAAAGGTCAAACTTGCTTCAAAGAACTTGTTCTTTGTAAGTATAGTTGGCACTCGTTTAAACCTCTCCCCCATAAGAGTGTTTGAGTGATTCGGAGTTCAGGAAGGTACTCTGAACTCTGAGTGAAAAGTCTGAGCACGAGGTGTGCTTAGCAGGGAAATCCTACGCGAGGTGTGTGGGTGCTGAAGAGGGGTTATCTTCAGTTTACGGTTGTGTGCACCAGGCAAGCACACGGGTACGGTTTGCAGTGCACCAGGCAAGCACTTGCGGAGTGGATTGTTGGTCTGATCAACCAGCCGTGGATGTAGGAAAGGGTTTTTCCAAACCACGTAAAAGTCTCTGTGTTATTTACAGCTTTCAGTTTTACATTCATAATTGTGCTATTTCAATTGATAAAACTGAACACTGACTAACAGCAAAGAGAATCCTTAATCCAACAACTTGCTCCATTGAGGCTATTGCAAAACTAAGTTTAATTTCCGCTGCGTATGATATCAATCTGACTGAACTATCCTCTGATAGTAAGGAAGAGCGATATCATCTCTATCTTAGCAAACACGACTGAAGCCCTTATTTGAATCAGTTAAGTTTCAGTAACTTAACTGATAACTCATTACTGAAGAGCTTTCAGTATCAGTCGTCAATCCTGTTGGTCAAAACTGATTTCAGTAAAACATGAGTCTTTGTTTGCGTGTAAAGTTTCGTTTTTATCTCTGACTGAGATCCCTCTGATTGAGGCCAGTAGATAGTAAAAAAATAGCCTATAGGTGTATTCCCCCCCCCATACACCTATTCGAGACCCCCCGGACCTAACAATTGGTATCAGAGCAGGTTGTTCGCAAGAACTATCTGTATCTGACTAGTTTCTAATTGAACTATATCCTTTTGGGAATCACTGTCTTTGATCAAAAATCCTTTCTCAAGACTACTCTTGAGATTGCTTGCTCTGTGTTCGTTTCCTGTTTCCTGTGTGCTTCTCCCTACTTTCTCTAACAATGTACAGGAACAAGAAAGATTCCTCCAGCGATTATATTCATACATATTTTCGAGGAATCAGCGGACTTGAGTTGGGATCATTGGATTCTGATGAAGAAGAAATATTTAGCTTTCCAGAAGAAAACATGAGTCCAACCCACTCACAATCAGAAGAAACGAGCAGATATGATCAGACACGACTAGAGTATCAACACCTAAGTACGAGATTTGAAAATCTCCTTAGGGAGCACAAACAGATCACCAAAGAGACTGATCTTGTGCAAGATGCTCGAAGGATCGTCATGCACCACTTCATTCCAGATGAAGAAGACGAAGAAGACAAGAGAGATGTACAGGAGCGCAGACTGAACAACAGACTGAAACTTCTTCAGTCTCAGAAACAAGAACTTCTACAACGTCTCAAGGAAGCAGAGACAGAATTCAAAATGGCGTCAGAAGTTTTTGAAAGAGTGATTCATGAGGAATCACTACAGCACAGAAGAAAGATGGAACGTGAAAGGAGTGTGCAGCAACGGCCAACGGACTCGAAAAACAAAGGAGAATCAGTCATAAAACTCAGGGGGAACTTACACTTCAAACAATGACGAAACTAGTGATAATCACTGTGTAAGCTTCTCTCAACAATGTCACTTGTATCTATGACTGCTTTTCTTTAATAATTTTCGGCTGTATTGTGCTTAGTCTGACGTATCTAAATGCTTACTTTCTTTATTTTATGAAATAGACATGTGCACATTTTTTTTTAAACGGTTGTCACACGATCACACGAACCCGCCCTTTTTACTAACAAGCGGAGTGATCCACGTGCCACGACTCCATTTGCACAGATTTCAAACGATTATTGAAACCGCCTTTTGCACGATCTTTCACACTCTCTTCAAAGACGTTTCATCTTCGACTAAAGATTTACTCAATCTCAGAGAAATCTTTGTGCACCAAATTTTCTTGAGTATACCTTTTTCTGCAAGACTAACAGTAAGAATCCACAGCTCTATCTCTGTGAGAATCAATCATCAGACTTTTGCAGAAAACCTCTCAAAGATTCAAATGGGGAAATCAGCATCGGAACAAGTTGTCTGTTACGAATCTATTGCTACATTGGAGTCACTCCAACTATTTGCTGATTTCAACAAGATCAATGAGATCTTAGAACGACATGGATGGATAAAGTTCGTCCAATGCTCACCTAAGTTTCTTCTCGACGAGTCGATCATCCGAGAATTCTACGACAACATCAAAACAGATGAATCAACTGGTGAACTCAAAACAGAAATTTCTGTTTTCACAAATGAAGGCTTCTCGGAATCAACCAAGATGTCCATCAACATTTCTAAAGTGGTGAGAGAAATGTTCAACCTTCCAAATGATGGACCAGCTCCATTCTTCATCGATGAAGAAGCCACAGAGCACATGAAAGAAGCACTGACAAGCAATGCACCTACCGATCGCGTCATCACCAATGTTCTGAGCATATCAAGAATTAAGCTTCATCTCAGACCCATTGCCAAGATGATCAAGAAATGCTGGATAGGTGCTACAGGGACTCCCGACAAAGCTTCTCAACCGCAGAAGAATGTAATGGCTGCTCTTATGAAGAAAGAATGCTACAACTGGGAAGAAGCTTACCTGAAGCTTCTTTACAATGAAGCTCACAACACAAGGCCGGCGACGATGGTCCGACAAGGGAATAGGGTATCCCAGATCATCATCGAGGGGACAAAGAAGCACAAATTTGTGCAATGGCCTAAGATGATCGAATTCACAGACAGCTTACGTCTCTTCAAATTGGCCAGAAGAGATCCCAAACCTTCCTCGAAGGCGAAGGTAATTGACATCTCCTCTCCTCCATCATCTGATTCTGAAGCCCCTGATTCACCTCCTTCAAATCCTCGCACGAATGTGCCACGGCGTGTTCGTACCACCCTCCCCAAGAAACCATCAGTACCAACTAAGATGCCTTGGAAACTCTCTCCAAGATCCAAAGGCAAAGCAGTTGTGGAAACTGTACCAGAACCAGCTTCCACCTTTATCTTCAAAGGTACTCAAGAAGTTGTTGAACTTCAGTCTGAAGCTCAACAAATTGCCACCAATCGCCTTCGACGCATAATTGGTGATGTTAATACGTCTTTAGAAGTCTACCGGGACCTTCATAGACTTCTCACGTATACTCTTCTGAAGACAGCGCCATGTCCAAGAATCAACAGTCTTCACAGCCCTGAAGCTGAAGACTCGTTTGAGATGGAAGAGGCTTCCCTGATCAGCCTATTCCAAATTGAACATGTTTGGGACGTAATTCATGACTTTGACAGTTTTGCCATGAATTACTTGAACTCCTCCAAACAATTCAGACGCCTCTTGTCACTAAACGACGATGCCGGGACATCAAAGGTGTTGGACGAGCCTCTCATCATAGAGGAAGTTACTGCAGCTCACAGCTCTCCTATTGATGAGACTCCACAACCGGCGGAAGCTACTGTTGACCCTGCCACCGATGTTCAACCAATGACTGACTCAACCAGTCAACCAGAGCTAACATCTGCTCATCCAACATTTCCTGCTGAAGCAGACCAGACTAGCATCACTGTAGTTGATGCTCCTCCTTCAGTAGAAGAAGAGAGATCAGCAGACAATGCTGATCGACCAATTTCTGAAGAACGAGTTGACAACATCCTCCAGTCTCCTCCGACTTCATCAACACTCTTGAACACTGATGTCAGTCAAGAGCAAGAAATTCCACAATCTATCGAAGAAAGAACAGATCGCCCTGATCCAACCAGTCAAGCAGAGGCCTCCACATCCAAAACTAATGAAGAGCGTCAGCAAGAGCAGAATTATCCTGACGAATCAGAAGTTCCAATAGAACACGTCGAGCTTCCTCGCGCAGAAGGACCAGTTCTATTTGATTCGGATGCGGAAACTGATGAGCGCCTCACCGTCTGGAAACATAATCGGCCGTGCAGACATCTACTACAATTCTCTGAAAATGAAGAAAGACCAATGGATGTACTGCTGAAACAGCTTGCTGATCAAAGGTTTGAAATCGACTTACTCAAGCACGAGCTCGAACTACAGCAAATCTATGGTAAAAAGTTCGTGAAGAAGCTCAAAGAAGTCGAGAAACAGGCAACAGCAGACATGGTCTATCATGCTGGCTTGATTAATGAAATCAAACAGCGGATAAAGGCACAGAAAAAGGCTCTGATCGATTATAAGATTGAAATGCTTGATCCAAAGACTGGTATCCCCAAAATTCGGAAGGAGCACACGGAACTGCACACCCTCTTTCTCGAATCAGAGATTGAACGGAAGACGCAATACGCCAGTCTAACTACAAAGCTCCAGGAAATGGAACTTGAGTTCCTAAAGATGTTCATGCCGAGAACTGAGGTCAAAGAACTCATTGCAACGACAGTACAACCTATCATGGACCGACTGGCAAAGGTGGAAAGGCAACTTCAACAAACCAAAGAATCTCCTGACTCCGCTCTCGTTCAGAAGATGCTCAATGATCTTCAAGAGTTACAAAGCCGACTTCCTCCAGCTGATGCCAAAAAGGGGGAAGAGGATAGATTGAGGCGTATGCAAAGAGAAGCGGAAATGCTCCCCTCTGTTTTCAACAGGGTGGAAAACAGGGCTGAAGAAATCACTGCAAGGGTTGCCCCCACTTTCGCCTTAGTTGAAGCCAGCAGAAAGAGAAGCAGAGAAAGCTCTTCAAGTGAAGCAGAACTGAAGAAGAAGAAAACTGTCGACTTCATTTCAACTCTAAAGGAAAGTCAAAAGCTTGAACATTTTCTCAAAAATGGATTGATTGTATCTCATCTGGAAAAGTTTGAGCGACCAGATAAATGGATACCGTCAGAGTTGAATGATTGGTGGGAACAAGTCAAGGAACGCTACACCAAATGGATGGTGTTTGCAAGTATCCAAGGCGACAAGGAGCGCAGGTATGAAGCCTGGAAGTACTTCCTAATGCATTTGCAAGAACGAGAGTCTGTTCGTCAAATGTTGAAAGCTCAGAAGGATTATGGACAAGGCATACCTGATCCTCAAAAGAAAGTAGTGACTCCACCAAGGTTCAGGAATGGAGTCGACAGAGAAAAGATCAAGAAAGAAGTCAGAACTGTTTGCAGGATTTGGAACTTTCATCCAGACTCCGATAATGCCAGAAAGGTATGGGAAGCAGTCTTCAAACTCTACAATCAGAAACCCTGAGTCTGTTGAATGTCCTTTGTAGTGTTTGTTTTCTTTCTGCTCTCAAGTTGTAATTTAGACTGATATTTTATCAGTCTTTCCTTAATAGAAAGAACAACTTCTTATTGATCTCAACCTGAAGACAATGACTCTTTGTCCAGGCTCTGATTATGGTTTTTCTGTCTTCTTTTTAGTTCTGTTTTTAGAACTGTTTTCGTTCTTGCTCTAAGTACAAGTTGTTAGGAACTATTGTTAAGGGGGAACTGTTTTCACCCCTTGTTTAGAACTTCTACTGTGAGTTCAGTCTTTTTGCTGTCTAGAACTGCTGTGTGGTTTTGGCATCATCAAAAAGGGGGAAATTGTTGAAAACCTTGTGGAATATCCTAACCCTTGTTTTGATGATACCAAAATTCATAGGACTTATATGTAATAGACTAGAATCGTTTTGAACTCAAGTGTTAGAGTTCGTTTCTAGTTTAGTTGCGGTGTCGAAGACTGAAGACTGAAGACTGAAGAACGAAGACTGAAGACTGAAGACTGCAGATACCAACTGAAGTATCAGTTGAAGAATCAGTTGAAGACTGATTATTTAATGCGCGCAATGGACTGATACTAAAGTCAAGTATCAGTTGAACATTCCTCCTAGGACTGATCTTCCAACATTCAGAGGAATCCACGTACACACAAGTACAGCCGCATTAAATGCAGAGATCTCAATATCTTATCTCTGCAGAGGTCATTCCTATCTGGTGGTTACTTTTCAGAGATGTCACATCTCCTGTCCATCAAAAAGAGCCGTTTCCACACAGACAAGGAACCTCGAAGATTGAAGCCTCAGCCCAAATTCGAATTGCTCTCCAACGGAAGAAATCTTGAGGACGATTTACGCCAACGGATCTATTCAAGAGTTCTCCTACAAATAGCGCTCGAGGATCACTTCAATCTTCACCGATTCAACAACATAAGCTGAAGCTCTGCCGAAATAGCTACTCAGCCTAAAGCTTAAACGCCCAAAGCTTGAATTGAAGAAAAGAATTCCAAAGCCAAAATCAGTCACTACTGATTACATACATTCTCTTAGACCCTAGGAATATATCTGTTTACCCAGAAGCCAAAGGTCAAACTTGCTTCAAAGAACTTGTTCTTTGTAAGTATAGTTGGCACTCGTTTAAACCTCTCCCCCATAAGAGTGTTTGAGTGATTCGGAGTTCAGGAAGGTACTCTGAACTCTGAGTGAAAAGTCTGAGCACGAGGTGTGCTTAGCAGGGAAATCCTACGCGAGGTGTGTGGGTGCTGAAGAGGGGTTATCTTCAGTTTACGGTTGTGTGCACCAAGCAAGCACACGGGTACGGTTTGCAGTGCACCAGGTAAGCACTTGCGGAGTGGATTGTTGGTCTGATCAACCAGCCGTGGATGTAGGAAAGGGTTTTTCCGAACCACGTAAAAGTCTCTGTGTTATTTACAGCTTTCAGTTTTACATTCATACTTGTGCTATTTCAATTGATAAAACTGAACATTGACTAACAGCAAAGAGAATCCTTAATCCAACAACTTGCTCCACCGAGGCTATTGCGAAACTAAGTTTAATTTCCGCTGCGTATGATATCAATCTGACTGAACTATCCTCTGATAGTAAGGAAGAGCGATATCATCTCTATCTTAGCAAACACGACTGAAGCCCTTATTTGAATCAGTTAAGTTTCAGTAACTTAACTGAGAACTCATTACTGAAGAGCTTTCAGTATCAGTCGTCAACCCTGTTGGTCAAAACTGATTTCAGTAAAACAGGAGTCTTTGTTTGCGTGTAAAGTTTCGTTTTTATCTCTGATTGAGATCCCTCTGATTGAGGTCAGTAGATAGTCAAAAAATAGCCTATAGGTGTATTCCCCCCCCCATACACCTATTCGAGACCCCCCGGACCTAACACTTGTGGTGGTGGAATGGCTCGCCGGATTCAGGAGTGGCTCGCCGAAAAAGCAAAGATTTGTTTTTATTCTTCAAATTATCAAAACGACGTTATTTTTCTAACGTGGCTTGCCAGCGTGTAAAAAAAGTCACGCGGTTGTCCATGTCATCGTCGGTCAAACTTAAAAGTTGCCGGAATTTTCGCCTTGTGCAATTTGCAACAAAATAAAAAGGTGGTGTATTCTGGAGCTAATTTTAAAGGTGATGTGCAATATGCAAATTTGAAAAGAGCTCGTGTATTTTCCGGCAATTAACCCTAATTATAATTGTAAGAAAAAGTAATTATTGATATGCTTATTAACATAAGTATACATGTGTGCTAACAAATGCATATATTATGCTTATTAAAAGTAAATATTCCTATTAGTGTTCAGGGTTTAGAGCACCCAAAATGGGGCTCTTTTTCTGGGCGTGAGCCCCCATTTTCGCGCCTCGCTCCATTGCGTAGCCTCCGGCTCGCGCACCGGGCGCAGACAGCCGCTCCAGGCTCAAAGGGAGATGGGTTGGGTAGCACGCGCCCAATCAAAAATTTTCGTGAATTAAAAAAAAATTGCAGAATTGAAAATTAGCCGTTGAGAATTGAGCCGTTTTTTTTCAGCCGTTACGACCATTTTCTTTTCTTTTTTTCTTTTTTTTTCTTTGTTTTTTTTTCTTTCTTTCTTCTATAAATTACTTCATTTCTCCCCACTTCATTCACTTCCCCACACCCTTCTTCATCCTATTTCTCCCTAATCTCTCCATTCTATAATAAAAATGTCTTCATCCAACAACTCATCCAACAATTATTCCAACAATTCTTCATCCGAAGAAGAAAAATTGAACCCACAATTTCGTACTCTTCCCGATCCACAACAAAATCCTGACTTGTTTTTCTTGAGTCTAGCTACCAAATTCATGAAAGTTGCTAGTGCTTATCGATTTGATCATTCGCCTCTATCGAAGAGGAAGCATCGATTTATTCACCGTGATTGTGAAGGTGGTGGCGATCGTCGTTATCGGTATTATTTTGCTCTCGAATCGGTGTATGGCCCTCACCTATTCCGGCGTCATTTTCGCATGAGGCGGGAGTTATTTCTATGCATCGTGAATGCGCTAGAGTCGATCCTTTTTCCAACAACGTCCCGATGCGGTTGGTCGCTTTGGCTTCTCATCGATCCAGAAGTGCACAATAGCGCTTCGGCAACTGGCGTACAGTACTTCTGCAGATTGTTGTGACGAATATCTCCGTATAGGAGAATCGACGGCGTTGTCGTGCATGAAGACATTTTGTAAAGCGGTTGTTCGTATCTTTAGTGGCGTTTATTTGAGGAGGCCTACCACTGCCGACGTTCAACGACTCATTGCAACGCACGAGGCCAAACATGGGTTCCCGGGAATGTTGGGGAGCCTAGACTGCATGCATTGGGCTTGGAAGAATTGTCCAGTTGCTTGGCATGGCGCTTACACTCTAGGGGATCAGGGCGAGCCCACTATTATACTTGAGGATGTTGCATCACAAGATTGGCACGCTTTTTTCGGAGTCGCTGGCTCAAATAACGACATCAACGTTCTCAACTAATCCACGTTGTTCAACGACGTCCTATCAGGCAATGAATCAGCGGTGCACTTCATCTCCAACAATTGCCACCACACTAGAGGCTACTACTTAACTGACGGCATCTATCCGAACTAGTTGGTATTTGTCGAAAGCTTCACATATCCCGGCGACGAGAAGAAGTGGAGGTTCAAGTTGATGCAAGAAGCTGCAAGGAAGGATGTGGAATGAGCATTTGGTGTTCTTCAAGCTCGTAGGGTATCATCAAAGGTCCGTCTCGTTTATGGAAGCAAGAGCATATGAGTAGTATCATGTTTACGTGCATCATATTGCACAACATGATAATCGAGGATGAATGAGACATTGCTGCAGATTAGGATGGATTGGGATGGCGACGCCGACGGTGAGGGATCAAGTAGCATTTTGCACACAGAGTTCAATACCAGAGCACCATTGGACTTCGCCACCTTTATGGCCCGAAGCTCAAGCATGAAGGACACTCGTTTGCACGCTCACCTCCGCGATGATTTAGTCGAGCATATATGGGCACGCTTTGGTCCCGTCGAACCATAGTTCGTAGGTTTATTTTAATGTAATATTTAAATATTTTCGATTTCTTTTATGTAATGTTTGAATTTTAATTTAATGAATTTTAAGTTGTTAAATTTAATGTTAATTCTAAATTAAAATAACAATAAAATTAAAAAGAAAATGAAAAAAGAAATTAGATAGCCAAGGGGTGGGCTCTCCCATTGTGGAGAATGGGCTCAAAATGGTGGGGACCACCATTTAAGAGCCCACCATTGGCTCTCCATTGTGGATGCTCTTAGTGTTCAATGTTCAGGATTTAGGATTTAGAAAATATAACACTACTTTATGTTAAATGAAGGTAAATACTTATATTTACATAATAAGTATGCATTTGTGCTAACAAATGTGTTGGAAAATAGAAGAAATATCCTAACCTTGTTTTGATGATCCCAAAGCCCTTAGAATTTATTTTTTCTAGACTAGACTCTTTTCGAACTCAAGTGTTAGAGTTCATTCTCTAGTTAGACTGAAGCGGCAAAGCTTGAAGACTGAAGACTGATGAAGAGCTGACTGAAGAACGTGGACTGAAGTTTGGAAGACTTACCAACTGAAGTTCACCTGAAGTAATTGCGACTATAAATGAAGGACTAGTACTGGAATGTGGAAGCAATTTTTAGTCGAAACATTCTCTGAAGAATACAGCGGACTGAAGCTACAAAAAGACGGACTGAAGATACATTCAAGTACATATCGCTTAGACCAATAAAGACAAAGGATATCTTCTGGTACACGCCGCATTAAATGCAAAGGACAATGCATTAAATGTTGGGATATGGCAAATCGTCCTTCACCAAGCAGAGTTACTTCATCCGTGTTTCTTTACACTGTAGCACCATCTCCCCATGCCTGAAGACCTTACCCATTTCGGCAAAAAATGAGATAGAGGACGAAGACCCTGAGCACAGATCAAATCAAGTGTCAACGACAGTTTTTGAAGAAGGACATAGAGCTCAAAGAACAACCTTCAACCTCACCAATTCAAAGACTTACGCTGAAGCTCTGCCAAAATATCGAGTCAGCCACTTACCTAGCAATCAATCTTGAATCGATGAAGAGAGTAAACCTTGCTGTAAAAATTAGTTCTCCTGATTTATAAACACTCGCTTAGAAGTGTTTAGGAAATCATATTCATATATCCTTAGCCTAGCCTTTGATTACTCGAGAGCATGTTCTCGATAATCCTAGTTGAAGATTTTCAAACCCCTTTTCAATTGAGCGAAAAGAGAGTTTGAGTGATAGAGTTTTAGACGGTTGTCTGAACTCGAAGAGATCTCAGCCCCCGCAAGCAACACGAGTGAAGTCTTAGCTAATCTGCGAGATTGAGAAAAGAGACGAGAAATCCAACCCAACGTGTCGGTACTGAAACAGTTATTTCAGTTGATAGGTTTGTTGTGCACCCGCAAGCACAAGCGTAATCGATTGTCAATGTGATCAACTGACCGTGGATGTAGAAAAGGATTTTCCGAACCACGTTAAAAATCTTTGTGTCATTTACTGCTTTCAGTATTTCATATTCTATCTATGCACAAAGCTTCTGTACTAAAACTGTTAACTTGAAAAGAGAAACCTTAAAATTGACAATCTGATTCACTAAAGGCTATTTCTTTAAAATCGTCTCCGCGCACCAAGTGTTATCAATCTAGCTGACAAACCTCTGGGTAGTCAGTAAGATTTATAACACTCACTTTGTATTGCAACTGAATAGACTGAAACCTTAACTGAACTATCAGATTGTCGACTTGTTCTTCATACTGAAGTTATCCACTAAAACAATATCAGTATCAATCTACACCTTCTTTCAACAGATCTTGTTTCTCACTGATCACATCAATACTACTGACTTTAGTCAACGAAAGAAGTTTTAGTTTCTATCTTGAAAAATAACCTACTGGTGTACTCCCCCATACACCAGTTAAGTGACCTTCCGAGACCCAACAAAATGTATATTTTATATTTATTAAAAGTAACTATTGTCTTAATAAAAAGTAATTATTCATATGAAGAAATGTAAAATTTCAAAATTGATACTTTTTTCACGAAAATTGTTATTTTTACTCACGAAAACTTGTAATTTTAATTATTTGGGCAAATAATTATAATCGTAAGAAAAAATAACCATTGATATGAATAAAGATAATATTTTTTTAAAAAAAGCAAAAATAAATGAAAAAAATAGAAAAAAGTAATTGTTGTCTTAATAAAAAGTAATTATTCATACGAAGAAATTTAATATTTCAGAATTATTATTTTTTTCACGACAATTGTTATTTTTACTCACGAAACTTGTAATTTTAGTTATTTGGTTAAATAATTATTGTCGTAAGACAAAATTAACAATTGATATGAATAAAGGTAATGTTTTTATAAATATTACATTTCTTTATATTAATAATTACTTTTTTTATCATAATAACAATTACTTTGAAATAAATAAAATATTGTAAAAGAAAAAGCAGAAAAAAAAATAAAAAAAAAAATAAAAATTAAAAAGAAACAGTAAAAAACGCAAAGAAAGAAAAAACAAAAGAAAAAATTGAAATAGAAAAAGATGAAAAAGAAATAGCAAAAAAATGCAAAAAAAAATAATAATAATAAACTCGTATAAAAAGGAGTTCGGTGGTAGCAATGGGTTTCGAACACTACACCTCGCGAATGGACAAACACCTAAGGCAGCTGCGACAATCGTTACACCAATGGATTCTTTGTGTTTTTAATTGTCAAAACTACAATATAATACTATGTCTTACCGTGAATTGCAACCGCATAGGATACGGTTGTCCGCACCCAAGACCAACTGTTAGGTTTGGAGGGTCTCGAATAGGTGTATGGGGGGGGGGAGAATACACCTATAGGCTATTTTCGATCTTTACAAGAGATCAAAACAAAACTTCAAACACAAACTCAAACAACCTGTTTACCGAAAAGAGTTTTGACCAAAACAGGGTTGACGACTGATACCGAACACTCTTCAGTAAGGAGTTATCAGTTAAGTCCAAAGACCTTAACTGATACACGTAAAGCTTCAGTCGAGTTTGATAAAAAGAGATGTTATGAATCTTACTGACTATCAGAAGATAGATTAGCTAGACTTATAACACACGCATCAGAAAACCTTTATTTCGCAACAGCCTGTGAGTTAAGCACGTTGTCAGTCTTTAGATTTCTCTTTGCAATTAATCAGTTTTCAGTTTACAAAGGGAAGAACACAAGTAAGAAGGTAAATACTGAAAGCTGTAAATAACACAGAGATTTTTTTGTGGTTCAGAAAATACTTCCTACATCCACGGTCGGTTGATCAGACCAACAACTTCACTGAGCAAGTGCTTACGGGTGCACTGCAAACCTAAACATGTGCTTACGGGTGCACACAACCGAAACAATCGAAGATCCAATCTTCAGTACCAACGCACCTTGTTGGATTTCTCATTCCTAGCATGCACTGGGCACTGAGATCTCACGGAGACAGAACACCTTTCTGAACTCCTTAGCAACACAAACACTCGATTCAGTTGGTTGAAGGGAGGTTTGAAAACTTGCCAACTAAACTTCAAAGAACAAGTTCTTTGAAGTTAGTTTGACCTAGGCTTTGGATAAACAAGCTTTGCCTAAGGTCTAAGAGAATATATGTAATCAGTAGTGACTGATTTTTGGCTTTGGGATTCTCTTCTTCGATTCAAACTTTGGAGAGTCTGGGCTTTAGTTGAGAAACAATTTTGGCAGTGTTTTAGCTTATGTCGTTGAATCGGTGAAGATTGAAGTGATCCTCGAGTGTTATTTATAGGAGAAGTTTTGAATAGATCCGTTGGCGAAGAAGGTCTTCAAGATTTCTTCCGTTAGAGAGTAATTTGAACTTGGGCTGATGCTTCAATCTTCGAGGTTCCTTATTTGGTGAGAACGACTATGTTGAAGAGCAGGAGATGCGACATCTCTGAAAAGATAATCACCAAAGAGGAATGACCTCTGCAGAGAAAGGACGATCCTGAGATCTCTGCATTTAATGCGGCTGTACTTCTGGAGTGCGTGGCTTCCTTTGAACGTTGAAGGTTCAGTCCGAGGAAGAATGTTTAACTGATACTTGACTTTAGTATCAGTCCGCTGATTCCACGTGGCTCGCATTAAGTAATTATTCAAAAACTGATTCTTCGACTGATGCTTCAGTCGGCAACTTCAGTCTTCAGTCCTTCGTTTTTCAGTCTTCAGTCTTCAGAACAGCAACTAAACTAGAAAAAGAACTCTAACACTTGAGTTCAAGCAGTTCTAGTCTATTAAAAAAGAAACCTATTGATTTTGGTATCATCAAAACAAGGATTAGGATATTTCATTAAGTTCCCAACACCAACTCAACATTATGATTTATAAATATGACATAAAAAATTTACTTAATTTATTTTTTAAATACAAAATCATCAATCACATACAAAAAATTAGAAGAAGTCCAAGCAATAGATTGACTGACAAACTTAATGACATCTGCGACGTCAGCCGAAAAGCTGCGGTGGCAGCGAACCAAAGGGTTTGTTGGCTTCAAAGTTCGGCGTGGTGAGAGGCGCATTGTGAATGGGCTTGAATTTTTTTTACGAAATGAATTAAAAAATAGGGTTTCCGGTCTAGTAATTAGGGGGAGGCCCGTTCAGTCGCCTATGATACTAGGATCAATAGGTCAAAAATAGGTTTGTGCCGCAGGTGTTGAATGATCTACTCTACACAGGTGTGGGCTTACAGGGTTAGGGCCCATAAACCTTTTCTTTCAAGTGCTGCCCTTCGTCTCGACAATATAATATGGAACCTCTCAACAGCTCTCATTTTTTTATTGGTTAAACCCGGCCCGAGACGTGTTCGTTGACAAAACCGCCATCGAAATTTCGAGTTTTCAATAGAGCGGAGGCATGGCAATGAGTCTATATAAGGAATTGCATCTTTATCATCAAGCTTCGTACACTCTAAAACACCTGGTAGCTGGGTTTCAACACATAGTTTTTACTGGTTAAACGTATTTGATTGTATTTTAAATTTAAAAAATACTAAAAATACAAAAATGAAAAATGTCTATTGAGACTTAATTTCGGCGTATTTAAACATATTCATTCCCAGGACGTCCCCGAAACAAGTATGAAAGTCTAAGGGGTATCCCCTTTCTTTGTAGCTAGTGCCAAACATCTTCAGTAATGTTTGCAATACTTGGTCACTAAGTTATGCTTTCCCCGTCCTCTAAAAGTATATACACTTTTGGTGATATTAATTTTAAGGAGTATTAAGTGAAAATTTTGTGAGTGAAAAATGAGTCACATTTTGTTATGACTTTTGAGTGAAGTGATGTTCAAAAATGAAAATTAAGACCCTTATTTCACTCACACTGACACATGCCATTGTCAAATGGATATGCACTTGGTTCATCCCCAAAATGCATACCAATTTTTTTTTTCAAACACTATCAATCAATTTCTTAAAATTCGTATAATTCTCAAATGGGTATGCACTTGAGTGACGAATGGAGTATAACATTATTATTGTACCCGATTTTAGAAAAAATATTTTTTTTAGTATTATTCTAATTAAGTAAATATCACCATGTATCGCAAGAAAGTAAAAATAATTAATTTTTTATTATCTTAAGTAAATAAATATCACCATGCAGAAACATGAGTAAAACTGGTTATGAAACTAACTGCAATTTGGTGGAAGCACAAAAATATAAATGAAAAATGAATAAAATAACTAAGGTGAAAAGAAATAGGGTTATTTACGTGTAAATACACTAATTTTCAGTGTTTTCTGA
This sequence comes from Salvia miltiorrhiza, assembly GCF_028751815.1. Lineage (NCBI taxonomy): Eukaryota > Viridiplantae > Streptophyta > Magnoliopsida > Lamiales > Lamiaceae > Salvia > Salvia miltiorrhiza. Next base: position 49,566,612 of record NC_080391.1, read on the forward strand.
TTCTTTCAACAAATTTTAGTTTTTGAATCCAAATACATGATTTTGGGATCGTTTGATTTTTCCAATGAAACTTATTTATCTCTAAATTGATGCTGACGTGTTCATCGGAGCTTTGTGTTGGGTCCCAGAGGGTCACTGAATTGGTGTATGAGGGGGGAATACACCAGTAGGCTATTTTTAAAAATTCTTTTGATAAAACTGAAGAGTATCGACTGATACTGAAGGGGTGTAGACTGAAGTCAACAGTCAAAGATATTTCAGTTTAGAAAGGGGATTAGACTGATACTGAAATTCTTTCAGTATTTTGATTTTAGTTAGGCTTTAACTGATAATCCACGTAAGGTTTTAGTCTAGAATTTGAAATCAGATGAGTGTTATAAATCTTACTGACTATCCAAAGATTTGTCAGTTAGACTAATAACACCAGCAGCTGTTGGGGAAAGATCCAACAATCACGAATTAAGACGTCGGGTACGTCCGGATCGGCAGACACTAGAAACCTGATACAACAAACACGTTAGAGCCCTTCTAGGAACATCGATTGGGGTGTCGATGGAAGGGACTCCGATGCTCAAGTCAGTTCAACGATGAAAGATGATTGACGGAATTTGTAAAAATAATAATAAAATGAAAAATAAATGGAATAATAGAGCAAGGTTGAAGTAGTAGGTCTGGCTGGTCAGACTAATTAGCCCGACGGGTCAGGGTGGTCCTGAACTTCAGAACGTGAGAGCGTGGAAGCAAATGGATTGAGCAAGAAAGCAAATAGTGTAGAGTATGAGTGCAAGTAGCAGTGATTAGAGTATGAATGATTGGATTGATCGTTTGGCCTAGTCGACTTGGATTTATTCTGTGGTAGCTTGATGATTTTCACTGACACGTCTTCTTAAACCCTAGTCGTTTTGATTTTCGTGGGATCCATATCCCTTACTTGTTTCCCCTTTCTTATTTAAGTCGTTGCCCTTTCTAGGGTTCGATCTGATGGGCCTGTTTGACTATGGGCCCAAGTTTGAACTTTCAACATGAATCGAGTCTGACCCGTCCAACTGGATTGTCTAGTCGGACTGGATAGATTTTATTGGGCTTCATACGAATTTTGCCCTATACAGCGGCTGAAATTAAACTTTAGAAATAGCCTTTGTGATTAACACTTGTCAATTTTAGGTTTCTCTTTTCAGTTAATCAGTTTCAGTTAAATGAAGAGTTTGTGCACAAGGAATAATAAGAACTGAAAGAAATTAAAAACACGAGATTTTTACGTGGTTCGGAAACAAATTCCTATGTCCACGGCCAGCTAATCACACTGACAAATACTCTGAGCTAGTGCTTACGGTTGCACAGCAAACCTTAAACTGAAACTAAGTTTCAGTGCCAATACACTGGATTGGACTTCTCGTCTCCTTCTTAACTCGCAGTTGCAAAGACAACAGACGTCTTGCTTGCGGGGGCTAAGAACTCTTGAGTTTAGACCACTGTCTACTACTCTCTCTCTTTCAAACTCACTTTTCGCTCTTTTAGAAAAGGAGTTCGAGTACCAACTGGATCACTAAGAATAGGCTCTTAGTAATCGACACTTGGGCTAGGGATTTGCAATAAAAATGACAAACGATGATAAGAGAATTTAGGTAATCGGTAAACTGATTTGGGCTTTGGATATTCTCTTTTTCGATTCAAACTTTGGATAACAGTGAATAGGCTGAGTTGCAAATTTGGCAGAGCTTCAGCTTGAGTGTTTGAATCGGTGAAGATTGAAGGTGATCCTCGAGTTCTATTTATAGGCGAAGTCTTGAATAGATCCGTTGGTGAGATGGTCTTCAAGAATTCAACCTTTGTGAGATAGATTTGAATCTTGGGCCGAGGTTTCAATCTTCAATGCTCCTGATAGGTTGAGGAATGAACGTCTCTAGCAGTAGGAGCATGGTGCTTTTAAAAAGTGTTGGGTCCCCTAAGGGTTGAAAGGACAGGTGTATGGGGGGGGGGATACACCTGTAGGCTATTTTTAAATCAATGTTATTTAAAACAAACACCTTTGTACTGAAAGACAACTTTACTGATTTGAAAGTGTGAGCTTCAGTTGACAAGAGGTGGTGACTGATACTGAAACAGAGGTTCAGTAGGTGACTTCAGTTAATCGAGCTGGTCAATTAACTTCACTCGTAAGTAAAACAGCGTAGAGTTACTTATTTAACTGACTATCGAAAGATTGATCAGTTAAACGAATATTAAACTTTAGTTAAATAGCCTTGAAAGATTTTCTTCACATAGAATCTCTTAGTTACTCTTTTCAGTTAGTCAGTATTATAGAAACAGAGATATGCGCAAATACTGAATATAAAAGCAAGTAAGAATACAAGAGATTTTTACGTGGTTCGGAAAACAACGTTCCTACATCCACGGCCAGATGATCAATCTGACGAACACTCTGGGCATGTGCTTACGGGTGCACAACAAACCTAACCACAATGTTTACGGGTGCAACGGAAACCTATATGCAATGCTTATGGGTGCAAAGAAACCTATATTGATAAGGAAATACCTTTCAGCAACCACTACAAGAAAAGAAGGGTATAACGACCAAGTTTAACGACTGAAAAAATCGGTCTTTAAAAAAGCGGGCTTAACGACCGAAAAAATCGGTCTTTTTAGAAAAGAAGGTTAACCAACTCACTGGGTTAGATTTACACACTTAGCTTGAGGATGCTAAGCAACCTAACTGTTTAGTTTACTGGTACTAAACAACCACTGAGCTTGGTCTATGTCTCAAGCTCGATTACAAACACTCTTCTCGCTCTTTTGAAAAAGGGTATTGTAATATACCAACTAGGATTACTGAGTACGAAATCTCAAGTAATCGGTAACTAGGCTAATGATTTATCTAAGTGAAATTCCTAGTTACAATAAGAGAGTTTAGGTAATCAGTGAAACTGATTTTACAACATTTAAATCCTCTCTTCATCGATTCAATGCTTAAGGGATATTAAGCTCTATTTGATTTTCTGATGCAGCTTCGGCATTGAGGATTGAATCGGAATCTTTTCTTTTCTTCTCTTCCCTCTCTCACTTACTTGAGAAATCTTCTAAGCTATTTATAGGCGTCTCCGAGGAATAGATCCGTTGGCGGAGATCTTCTTCTTCAAATTCTGCCGTTGGGAGATAACATCTCTTTTATGGCTCTTGTACACGGACATCTTCTTATTTGGTACATTAAATGCTGATGCAGAAGCATTTAATGTAGGCGAGTATGTTTCCGTCGTTTTCTTGACCAGTCGTTGACTTTGATTCAGTCGACCAGTTCTGATCTCAGTATCTTTCTTTAGTTGTTCAGTCTTCAGTTGAGTTTCAGTCTTTAAGAGCTTCAGTTGTAGTTTATTCAGTTGCTTCTTTCTCCTATAATCTTCAGTTGAGATGTTAAAGTTACGGCTTTGGTATCATCAAAACTAGGATGCATATTTCTTCCAATTTCCAACAAAAAGTTAGCACGAAATAGGAAAGCTCTGCGCAGGCGACGACAATCTTCATATCTTCGCATTTAATGTGGCTGTACTTGGCATGAATACATGGCTTCATTTAAACTTAAGTCTCCAGTCCGAGGAATAATGTCAACTGATACTTGACTTATGTATCAGTTCGCTATTTCCACGTGGCCAACATAGGTTATTCAATCATAATTGAATCTTCAGTGAAGTATTCGTCCATTAAATACTTCATTATTTGTCTTCAGCCTTTTTTAGTTCCAAACTTCAGTCAAGCGGTTTTCAATCCTTCGATCTTCAGTCCACTGGTTTTCAGTCTTCATTCTTCAGTCTAACTAGTGAACTGAACTCTAACATTTGAGTTAAAAAAGATTCTAGTCTAGAAAAAGAAAATCTAAGGATTTTGGTATCATCAAAACTAGGACAAGGATATCTCATTAATTTCTCAACACTTTGTGTGTAAATACTTGAACTTTGAGAATTTTTTAGTTTTTCCCTCGAATTTCATGCGTTTCTAGTTTTTCCCATGAAATTCGTTTTCTTCATATTTCTCACTCAATGATATTTTTTTTGTATCTAAAGATTACACTAAAGTTTTCTAATTTATCAACACAATAAAAAAAATTATAAATTTACATTTTAACCATAACTAATTATAACACAAACTCATTGAGAAATATGCCATGATAGAATTTTTGGATCCAAAGATCATATTAAAGCTTTTCAAATTCTCGACACAATAAAAAAGTTTAAATTAACATTTTAATCATAACCAATTGCAACATAAACTAATCGAGAAATATAGAAATGAATTTTGTGGGAAAAATGAATTTCGTGGGAAAAATCAGAATAGTATTAAATTCACGGGAAAAAAAAATTAAAAAGTACTAAAATTTTGTATATTTACACACAAATAATCTAAATTAAAATTGACACGTAGCCTAATGAGTTACAATTCAATCGGAATTGTTCGTCGTGGATGGGCGCAAAATTCTTATGTATTTAAATTTTCTAAAAAACTCATGAAAAATGAATCAAAAAGTGGTGAAAATTCATGTATTTACACCAAAAAAAATCTAAAAAAAAAATATTGTACTCCCTTCATTCGTCAAGAGGATGTCACAATTGTCATTTTGGGTATTCGCAGACATTATGTCACTTTTTTTAAGGACATGATCCCACATCTTTTCTTTATTATTTATCCTTACAAATACTATTATTTATAAAAAAAAACTACCTCATATTCATTTTAACCACTCATTTCATAGAATGGTGAGATTATTTCTCCACTACATAATAATTACTAATCATTTTATTAAATTTCATGCCCAATTAGAGTGACATATTTTGGAGGGTTAATTGTAGTTTATGGCCCGAACTTTTAAGCTATTTGTAAATATGGCCCGAACTTTAAAAATAACAGAAAAATGTCATGGACTTTGTAGTCATTTGTAAAAATGGCCTGAACTTTAGAGTCATTTGTAAAAATGAGATGAACTTTAAAAAATACAAAAAATGACATGAACTTTGAAGTCATTTGTAAAATAGCCAAACTTTAAAGTCATTTGTAAAAATAACATGAGTTTAAAAAAAAAAATACAAAACTAATTTGAACTTTGAAAATTTGTAAAAATGGTCTGAACTTAAAAAAAATCCAAAAAATTCGTATTGTCAATAATATTTTACGAGAGAAAAATTATTTGTACGAGATTAAAATTCTTATGATAAAAGAATTAATTATCATACTTTATTATAAATATTTCAAGTGAATTTATAATTTTTATATAATTTTCACGTCAATGTCAGACTTTCCACGTTGTCATAATTCGAATCCGAAAGTATAAGCTCATGCCATTTTTATACATTTGATAAAAATTGAGTCATTTTTTATATTAATAAAGTTCGTTCCATTATTACAAATGACTTCAAAGTTCATGTCATTTTTTTGTATTTTTTAAAGTTAATGTCATTTTTACAAATGACTCAATTCAGGTAATTTTTTACAAATGATTTCAAAGTTTAGGCTATTTTTTTTTGTATTTTTCAAAGTTCAGGTCATTTTTGTAAATGATTTCAAAGTTTAAGTTATTTTTTTATATTTTTTTAAGTTCAAGCCATATTTACAAACGACTATAAAATTCAGGTCATAAACTACAATTAACCCTATTTTGGACGGGGGAGTATTAATTAAGTTGGAAAGCAAGACCCCATGAAATGAAGAAAAAGTTTGGGGATGCGACCCGCCCGACCCGGATTAGACTAGCATTGGTTCTAGTTCTAGTTCTAGGATAATTCAACAATCAGGGTCGAATAGTCAAACCCACGCAAAACCCGAATGTAAATGCCATTTCTGTCTTCCTTTTTCTTCCCTCAACATCTCTCTTCTCTTTATTTATACAAAATCCATAACCAGAAATCTTCCCTCAAAACATCTCTCTTCTCTCTCTACAATCCACAACCAGAACTCAGGATCAACAACGTAATTTCGGGGCGTTGAATTGATTCATCCCTTAGAGAAGGAAAAAGATAAAGTCACGCTGTTCGAAATTGTAATCTTATCGTCATGTCGATGTCTGATTCCGATACGTCGTCGCAGGGGAGCGAGTACAAGAATTTTCGCCAAATTAGCCGCGATAGTAAGTCAATTTTGCATCGCTGGGTCTCTTTTCTGCGAGCTATATGTATTTCTAAGAGAGTGTGTTGAAATTAGTTGGTTCGTGCGTGTGATTGGGTTGAGTGAGACGCTGTGTGACGGTTAGCGGGATTTATTTTTAGTTATGAAAGACACAAATAGATTGCATAAGCTAAGAGATTTGACTACTTATTTAAAACACATTTGAGCCGTCTTGATTATCTAATTTGTTTCTAGGCTTCAGATACAGATTACATTCCTTTATTACGTGTAGAAACTGTTGATTGCTAAACAAAATATCAGAATTCCGCTCTTTTGATTTTGTTGAGACCAGATTTGTCATAGTTGATTTACTTTATTTGTAAGCTCGGGATCACGAAAGAAAGTGGGCCCAAACCACGGTTTCCATTTTGCTATGTCAGCGATACTTGAAGCAGTCGGTTAGTAACTACTGTAGTTGCGGGTGAGTTATAGCTATGGAACTCTAGGGCTCGTAGATCTTCTGTCGGTCGATTGAGTGTTGAGTAGTTGGTAGAAGAAGTGGGAAGGATGAGTCCTTTTTCCTTCTCGCGAACCGCGGGAGCGCGGTCTACCCTGGCAGGAGATTTGTCAAATACCGGTGATGATTTTGTCATCGGAGCCAGAACTCAGTAGCTCGTAGCTCAGTAACAGGATACCAGGCCGAGAAACCCGGGCAACCACTCCCCTATGTGCCAATCGCTAGCGCATCCAGGGCCCCGGCGCCCCTCTCAGCTGTCAAATCCTGAATAAACTTATAAGATAGCACAATTAATTCCCTTATATTTCTTAATGTGTTGATGCATAGATTCAAGAATATCATTGAGCACCAGAACTCAAAATTTACTGAAGATTCAGTCTGTATCAGTTTTTTCTACTGGTCACTTGTAGAAACTAGTGGGTTGCTATACAAATTCTGATAAAACACCACTAGTAAGATGGCCGGCTTAACCGTCCTCTAGTTTTTACTTTTTAGTGTCTGTTGATGCATAGATTGCAGAATTGAGCATCAGAACTTGAATAGCTTCTGAGCTTTAATCTGTATCAAATTTGTTCTACTGGTCACTTATAGGAACTGTTGATGCTATAAATTTCCTGATAAAACACGAGTAAGATAGCGAATTCAGTCGCCCTATTGTGTGTGTGTGCTTTTTTTTTCCTTTTTCTTCTCCTACATCTATTGATGCATCAGTTAAAGAATACCATTAAGCTCCAGAAGTTAAAAAGCGTCTGAAGCTTCAGTCTGTAAATGTTTCTTTCTACTAACCACTTTTAGAAACAGTTGATTGCTAAACAAATCCTGATAAAAAACCACTGATAAGGTAGGAATTGAATCTTCCTATAGATTTAAGATTTAACTTCTGTTGATCCATACATTAATAACTATCATTGAGCTTCAGTCTGTATCAGCTTTATCCTACTGCACAACATTAGATGATTTTGTAGTTCATATTTTCAGGTCCAGCAATCCAAATTTGCTAATCTTTTATCAGTTTCTTATGACTGGTGTTATGCTTGCTCATGTCATTCTGTAGGTCATAGTTCTATGCAAATCTTTCTTAGTGGTGTTTATTATTGAAGAATTAGCAAGCTGCATTTATGTATATTTTGTCTTCAGTAAGTTCTCTAAAATTGCTAATTTCTGCTATGCATATACAGGATTGTTATATGAAATGCTCCGATCAGCCAAAACAGGCGATTCAAAGTCGAGTTGGAAGGTAGAAAAGAATGATATTTCTCTTACATTGAGAGAGTTGATAAGATTTTAGGTGTGGGTAATTGGGTTGGAGGATTGCTAGGACTTCTCTTCTCCTGTTCTCCATCAATCCTAAGGCCTCAAGTTTTTGTCTTATAGAAATCACAAGAATCTTCTGAAATTTTTCGATATTTATGTGTGCAAGTTCATCAGATTGATATAAAGTATGCAATAGAGGTTGTGTGGTGCATTGAAGGCTTGGGAAAGAAAACAACGTAAAATCATAGGCTCGTTACAATACTGAATCCAACAGAGGCTGTGGTGTGGAGCAGAGGCTTCTGTAGTTAAATTGTACCAAGGGTTTTCATTTATTTCAATTATTTCTTTCCAGTGGTCAATATATTTTGTCATTACAAAAGTATTAATAATTTTTGCTTTTCTATTTTCTGCACTGACCTTTACCCCCTCGCATGCCTCTTGTCTGTGCTCATGATACTAGTCAAATTTTGTTGGCAAAAAGTCCTTTTGACTGAATCATTCAGCATCAATCACCTTAGATGAAACTTTAACTTACTTGATCCAATTTAATTCACAACCTCTTGAGATGTGTTGGTTTTATTGTGCCATTATCACTAACTCTATTGCAGAAAATGTAATCTACCAAATATTTATATTTCCAGGAGAAGCACAAAGTCCTGTTTGACATTTAAAAATAATCATAGGCACAAATTATAATCAAAATTTAGTTGTCAATGAGAAAACATATTTATTTGGGTTGAGATTTCCCTTTGATCTATCATGTGATGCCCCCTTAATACTTAATTTTCTATAAGTTTTGTCACCTCCCTGTTCTGATACCTTGACATGTAGGTACTCATTATGGACAAGTTAACAGTTAAAGTAATGTCTTATGCGTGCAAGATGGCAGATATCACTGAGGAAGGAGTTTCATGTAAGAAATATAAGGCCAGTCTCAGAGAGATATTGTATCTTTCTTCATGTTATACCCGAGACTATTGTTTGCTTTTTGTTGTTCTCTTACATCTCTGTCATTTTATTATCTTTGTACATGGGCATGCCAATATTTTTCATCTTGGATTTATTTATGTGAGTACTTGGAAGTTACTTGCAAAATGTTTCATCAATATGCATCTAATCCCTATAAAACTCAGTGCTCAGATTGTGTGTGAGACCAATAATTAATATTTGATAATCTAATAATCTAATAAGTAATAACAACACGTTAAGAACAACAACAACAACAACAACAACAACAACAACAAAAACAATAATAATAAGATTTAGCAATTGTAAGGTTGATGATCAGTAATCACACAATTTCAGCCAATAATTTGAACAGTGTTTTTATCAATTCTCATCAATGTTGTGAAAAGCTTAAGGCGGGATTGAGGCGTTTTGCCTCGTTGAGGCGAGGCGGTAAGCCTTGAGGCGGGTTGAGGCGTAAGCCTCACACCGAGAAAAAAAAATCATAATAAAATATCTAAATCATGAGTTCATAAGTTTTAAAATAATCAAAATAAAAGCTGAAAAGAGTTCATAAGTTTATGTCTTAAATTTTGGAATTGAACCAAGAGAGGCTGAGAAAGCTGCTGTGAAAATGAGGAGATGGGCGTTGGCTGCTGCTCATTTCTCTTGACTTGTCATGCAAAGTTATTATTTATATTTACTGATACTTGAATATATAATTAAGGTTATATTATAATGGGTTTGAGTGGGCCCATTTTGATAGCAAAATTGCGGCTGACTTTAATAAAATTGCGGCTGACAACAAATTGCAATCTAAAAGAAGGATAGTTTAATACAAATATCATCACCGCCTCATACTAGCCTCTCTAACCGCCTTACTGCCTCAGAGCCTTGAGGCGGCGCCTCAATAAGAAAAGGCGTTCAGTATTGAAAAATCAACAAAAGCGCAATTTTGAAGCGGATTGTGTGATGCCTCGCCTTGAGGCGCGCCTCAAGGCGGCCGCCTCAAGCGATTTTCACAACATTGATTCTCATATGAAAGTTAGTGAATATAAATATTGATTATGAAATTGACAGAACTCAACTTGTTGAAACTTACTTCTTATGAAAGCAATGACTTCAAATCCATATTCTTTTCTACTTAAATTGCTAACAAGATATTTCAGGTATTAAATGTCTCTTCGTGCTAGCAATTTAGTGGGCTATTTGGCTTTAGAATTTACATTCCTGTGCCATTCTCAATACTTATGTAGTTTCTCCAATTTGTGCATTCAATATCTATTCATAAGAACGTCTTCATATGCCTTGTTATGAAAACATAGTCTGATGTATTGTCTGTATGCTTGGACTAATAGAAAAGCTCTGGATGTGTGGTGATCTTTTGGTTCGTGCAGTTTTTATTTGTTATAAGTTGGTGGAAGCATTATGAGTTAGTTTGTCTGGACTCCATGTTTAGTACTCCATAATCTATAACTGTATTTTTTGGGAAAGAAGAAACATGCATTTGATTGATTCCAATTGCAATTCACTGCTTTATAATTTTTATGGAACAAAAGGTATCCTAAAGTAACAATGTTCTCTGCCCTGTCACAGTGGTGGAAGATATACACAAACGAAGACAACCTTTGCCATCCATGGATGCCATATATTTCATCCAACCAACCAAAGAAAAGTATGGGAGTTCACCTTTTTATCATCTGACTTTGGTTTTGGCATCATCCAGATAGTAAGGCTATAGGGCTTGCAAAATAATTTGAACAAGTAAGCCAATGAGCTCAGAGCATCCTTGCATGAAAGTTACTGGACTCTAATAAAGGAAGTCTGTTGACTTCCACAAAAGTTGTTCATCATGTATCAGTTCTCCTTTTTCATTTTCTGGAGATGAATTAACATATTTATGTCGTTTTTGTAGCTTTGTAGTGCATGATTTTCTTAGCAGGAATTATCTGGTGATCTAGAAGTAGGCCGTTTGATGCCATTGTGGTCATGTGGTGCTTGTCTTTCCAGAGAGGATAATCGTTCTGTCTATTTCGGAGAAATCTACCCATTTCTTCCATGTTGTCCTGCCTTTGATCATAATGAATTTGTGCCGCCTTCAATTAGGATAGCAATATGAAAGTTATGGTTGTGAGGGAGCAGAATCACGATATCTTGTTTGTTTAATGATAGTACTGAATTCTAGGTTCAATGATTTTGAAGATATGTAAGTCACAGAACTTTGGCAGCCTTCTAATTTCACTAGTATGAAGTATGATATAGTTGCCCATATATGGAAGATAAATGTGGATTCTAGTTAAAATTATCTTTTACCCTTGATCACATCAAAGACTGCCATGTGATAAGTGTAGCATATGAAAGCAGGAAGGGTTAGGTTACTGAACTTAATTTGGTGTTATGACAGTCAACACATATCATGCATCCTGCTGCAGGGAAAAGCGATGAAAAGCAACTAAGGAATAATCATTGTCCTAAATCCCTGTCAGTAGGTGCACCGCACATTTTAGCTAAATACTCCCTCCGTCCGCCAAGATTATGTCACAATTACTATATCGGGCGTCCGCCAAAATTATGTCACTTTCCTTTTATGGCAATGGTCCCACCATCCTCTTTAATATTTTATCCTTACTAACACTCTTTATTTACAAAAAAACCACTCAAAATTCAATCTCAACCACTCATCTCATAAAGTGGTGGGACCCTTTCTCCACTACATCAAAATCATCACCAATTTTATTAAATCCCGTGCCCAAGCAAATTGCCATAATCTTGGCGGACGGAGGGAGTAGTAAAGAGCACCAATATTGAGGTGCGCACTTTGTGCGTGTGAATAAGACATGCAACCTCCTTGCATTTAATTACAATATGTTTATATAGAAAGAGATTTTTCTCTCAAATTGAGAGACTTCTACAAATTTCAATTTGATATTTTTTGTCATCAATCACGACACGGAGAATGCAATGATGTTAGGAGTATTATGTAAATGGAAGGTTCTACGGTAGTGTTTATGATAGTAGGGGTAAGAAGTGCAATGATGTTAGCCTGACAGTAGGGGTAAGAAGTGGTAAATGTAAGACTCTTCTAGGGTATGTGATCTATCATACGTGACGGCTTGAAGTGGTATTTGTTTCTCCTACCGAAAAAAAAAATGTAGCTGGTCACCTGTGTGCGTGTTGTGTTGGCCTAACAGTAGAGTGGTTAATTAATGTCTGAGGCCAAAGGTCTCAGGTTCGAGTCCAGTCTCTTAAGATATTTGTTTCTCCTACCAAAAAAAAAATGTAGCCGGTCACCTATGAAGTTATGCTTCATTCTATATCTTACATATTTTATTTGAGCCTTATTTGACATTCACAAAATTATAAACTCATTTTTGCTGTATTATATGGACCATAATGAATCATATGTGACAATGGTGGTGAAACATCTGGGGGGGTCTTGATGTTCAAGGACATTAAGGTGAAAATCAAGATGCTTTTGTTAGCTGTATGTCTGCTGTGTTTATATGGGGGTATGTGGCTATACATTCTAATACACCTCTGCGTGCTAATGATGATTACCATTCAAGAATATAAAGTACCACTCTAGGAATCCAAAATTGCTGATGCTGAAAAAGAAAGTATTATTTCCTGAATAATTTGTCCTCTTTGGATTAAGAGGTCTATTGTAGGATAAGGTCTTCTGGTATCATAAGATAATAATTTTTATAAGGATCTTACTTGTCATTTTTTCAACTTTATATAGTCAAGTTCCATTTAGGTGTAGTTTTTCCTTCTTGAGAATGTATCTGCTATATATTTAGAAATACATGTCGAATTCTTGGTTGATTTAATTTTACTGGGATCTTTGCTGTTGCCTATATTATGGATAGATCAAAGATTGATTTGATTCTTGCTATATCGGCAATTGCTTATTACAATGTAAACTCATAGAAGAATCAACACATATGGAATCGAACATAAATATGTTAGCTTGATCAACCTATGAGCTTATGAAGTTGTAGGGGTATCTCTACTCAAACAAAAGCTGAGGAAAATATTTCACCTGCATCATTTCACTTTTTCTTTCCTTTTCTCACTTCTTGTTCTCAATTTTAAGGGTTATGTGATGTGATGCCCTAGATATGATGGTCAATATAATTTTTTAGGGTGAAAATCCTGAAACAGACCAGGTAAGAAACTAATCACTCTTTAGCTAGGCATGAAAAAACTGGGAATATAATTTCTTTTAGATAAGCAGGAGTTAGAAACTCCTCTTATATGCCAACTGGGGCAAGGCCCGTTGACATGGTAAAAATGCAAAGAGCTTGTGTATCCTAAACAAGCTTCAGACCTTTCATTCCTTGCTTAAAGCTGCCAAGATGTCAAATTCTTTTATATTGCTCTTGTAATATGACCTATGTACAAAGAGCTTCGAGGTTGCATTTTGCACCCACTAATCAGTCAATTTTTATGATCATAATATGTTTTTCTCTACCTTTACCACTATCTACTTGCCCAATGTAGCGCTGCATTGTTGTTTACACGTGTAAAAAGTTTTTACATGGGCTATTTGGAGGTTGCCCAAGTTTGAAGATCATATCTACACTGGAACTGTTTTTAGGAGAGATATGTGATATAGGCCAAATTTGATCCTTTGCTTGGCCCTTCACAAATTGCTCTCTTATTCATTGAATTTGGATGACTAATGTACTTTAGCAACATTGCTAGGAAAAATACTCAAGTGGTTTTATTTATTTGCATTTTGTGGTTGAATGCTGTGAGAGCCTTATATGCCAAAGCTCAGCAGTTCAAGCATGGGGAGGGTTGTTAAAAACTTGCTCTTTGAAATTTCAGACATTTTGATTCTGATTACACAATTAATGCTGTGGGTGCTAGCATAGTGCGTAGAGCCCTTCAACTCAAATTTTCCTTCTAAATTTGTCTTTTCTGTTTTTGTTTATAAAGTTTTTTTTGATAAATAATGTCTCTTGTTCCTTATATGCCTCTCATTCTGGTTCTTATCCTTCATTTTCTTGATGCTGCAGCATTGTTATCTTCCTTTCTGATATGTCTGGAAGATCGCCATTGTACAGAAAGTATGTCAAATGTTCTATCCTTTCTTTTTTTTAGGTGATCCTCTACAATTTTATGGAATCCTTCCGACTTACATTTCCAGTGTTATCTATGGCTATTGCGGTAGAAAAAATAATTGGGCTCATCATCTCTGTTTTATCTACTTTTTTTTTTCCTGCCATTAGGGCATTTGTATTCTTCAGTTCACCTGTTTCCCGTGAATTGGTTGCCCAAATAAAGAAGGATGGAAGTGTTTTATCTCGCATTGGTGCCTTAAGAGAGGTTAACTGTCTCTTGTCCTTTTCTTTTCTATCTCTATGTCCATACACATTATACTAAACGTAGATCTAGTATTTATTCTTATTTTGAATCTGAATTTTACAGATGAACTTGGAGTATTTCGCCATAGATAGCCAGGTATATAATCCTTTAGACATTTATGTGGAAGTTCTTGTATCTAGCATTCCCATCATCATTTTACTACTCGCAAGAAAAAAAAAGTTTATTCTGATTTAGTTGAATGGTTTGATAACCAAAGATGTAAAATAAGTTCTTCTATATCAGAGGGTGACCGTTCAGATTTGTGTATTTCAAACTGTTCCTGCTGCATGGTGCTAATGTCAACAATAAATCCAATGGATTCTTTTAACAATTGTCTAATACTTCAGGGTTTCATCACTGACAATGAGAGAGCCCTTGAGGATCTCTTCGGGGATGAAGAAAGCTCTCGCAGAGGTGATGCATGTTTGAATGTGATGGGGACACGAATAGCTACAGTATTTGCTTCTTTGAGGGTATGTCATCTGAAGCCCTATAATGTTGCCTATAGCATTAGCAATTTCAGAGTGAAGACCTCTATTGTATTGTGATGTGACAGGAGTTTCCATATGTGCGTTACCGTGCTGCTAAATCCCTTGACCCTACTACAATGACTACTTTTCGTGATTTAATTCCTACAAAGCTTGCTGCTTCTGTTTGGAACAATCTGATGAAATATAAAGCCAACCTTCCTAATTTTCCCCAGTTAGAGACATGCGAGCTGCTTATCTTAGATAGATCAGTAGACCAGGTTTGTAGCTATTCCTGCCCAAAATCTCAAATACTCGAGAGTTCCAGTTTACTTTTTCTTGTTTGACATACTTACGTTTCATGTTCAGATTGCTCCGATTATACATGAATGGACATATGATGCCATGTGCCGTGATTTACTAAATATGGATGGAAATAAATACGTCCATGAGGTAGTGTCTCTGAGATCTTACCAGTGTGTTTTATGAAAATTTGAAAGTTCCTCAGCAATGTTAAGTAATCTTATTGTTCAGGTTCCAAGCAAGACAGGTGGTCGCCCAGAGAAGAAGGAGGTTCTTTTGGAGGATCATGATCCTATCTGGTTAGAGCTCCGACATGCACATATAGCTGATGTACGTATGGAGAATCCTCCTATATTTTTAGTGATAAGTTTTGAGGAGATTTGACTCAATTGCTATATTTACTTTAATTAATTATCAGGCAAGTGAGCGGCTGCATGAGAAAATGACAAACTTCGTATCTAAAAATAAGGCTGCACAAATTCATGGTTCAAGGTTGGTTAGTTATGTATAATATATATTTTGGTTGCTTCCTGAAAAAACTTGATCCATAGAACCTATGTCAACTCTTAATTTGAAATAGCCTTAGATTAGACAATTTGCTTGTTGGTGAGTTAGATATGTAATCTCTCAACTTGTCTTTAAATATATATTAGATATTAGATATCTTACTAGTTTACAAAGGACTTGTAACCTATATCCTGACTGTTTCTTTATTTTTTTTTAATGGTGTAAAGATATAGCTATACTTTGGTCTTGGTAGTTATTTAAATGCATAATATCTAAGGCTATTGTTAGTGTTCAGTTGATTAGCTAGGATTTAACCTTAATAATTTTATTTGTACATGATGGATTCGCAATGATGTAGTTTTATATCAATTGGAACTGTTAGCCTCCGTCACCTTGTTAGACCGTCCCACGCTCTTTCCTTCTCAATTTGAATGTGGATGTAAATTGTCTTGGAGCTTTGGGTTGGGTTGAAGAGCTGAAGGTTTTACATATCTCTGTTTTTCTAATTAAGATGTCTGTGCGTGTGTCTGTGTTTTTTGAGAGGTTGTCATGCACTTAAAGTTGTATCAAGTGTAGCAGGACATAATGCTTCACTGAGACTTTGAACCATCCAAGTATCACAAAAGTGAAGTATGATTGTGACTATCAATTTGGAATGGCGAAGTCTTAACAAATTGTCAACTATGTGGTCTTAGTTTCATGGACGCTCAATTATATGGCTATATCTAGATGTATACCTAAAACAACTTTAATAATCCCAAAAGTTCTTGTCTCACCTTTTCCTGCTTCTGTATTGTAGTAATGAACAAAAATATGTATGTCCTGCTAGTCCTGGTATAATGTGTATCTAATATGTAAGTTAAATATGCAGATCTGGTGGTGAATTGTCTACTCGGGACTTGCAAAAGATGGTTCAAGCTTTGCCTCAATATAGTGAGCAAATTGAAAAGCTATCCCTCCATGTTGATGTGAGTCTAAGTGTATTTTTGGCTGAAACTTATAATGCTTTGCTTGACCATGTTGTCATAATAAGAGGTATTTTTTAACCATCTGCTAAGGTATTATCTTGAAAGATAGTTATGCTATATATTTAACCATGTTCTTTCATAGTCATTCAAGCCTACATGTAAAAATGACTTGGGCAGAAAATGTTGCTAATGCTTACTGGTTAAAGCTAAATGGCATTTGTTTACTCGTTTGATTGCAATTTAAAGCTTAACAGAGAAATATTCTAATCAGGGTACTGGAGAAGCGAATAAGTTACACAAAGCTTGAGTTAAGATATCATACAATGCTTGTGAGTCCATCAGTTGATACATAGATGGAATAATTCCTTTTCATAGCAAGACACCTTTGATCAACTCCAAAAATTATGAGTCACTTATTAAATATTATATTTGTTCTGCTTGTGCTGGATAAGCTTGAGTATTAAAGATTATTGTCGAATAAACGTAAGCAGCAGATCTGTATATTGACTTAAAAAATAGCTAACTATTTCTATTTTGTTTCTGGCTCGAGTAGTTTCTAATGTGTTCTTCAGATTGCAGGAAAAATTAACAAAATTATCAGGGAATCTGGGCTTAAAGATGTTGGTAAACTAGAGCAGGATCTTGTTTTTGGAGATGCAGGAACCAAGGATATTATTAATTTTCTTAGAACAAAAGAGGTGAGTGGTGTTTTTACTTTGCGCTGAAAAGGTGAAGAAGCTTATCTGTTGTTGACGGATGTAATTTATAATGGTCAATTGTTGGCAGGATGTATCGCGTGAAAATAAATTGCGATTATTGATGATTTATGCTGCTGTATATCCTGAGAAGTTTGATGATGATAAAATCTCAAAACTAATGGAGGTTAGTGCCAAAATTTAATTTTAATGTTATCAGTCGAAGGGCCGTGGCATGTGCCTCATAACCTTGCGAGTTGACTCATAACCTTGCGAGTGTCAACTCTTAATTCTTGTTAATCTTAACTGCAGGTCCAGTGGTTGTTAATACTTTAGGTGATGTCAACTGTGCTAAAAAAATTTAAATAGCCGTTATAGAGAAAGGATTATATTCACTACTTCTTTTAGAATATGCTTTTTCTTGCCCTTACCATTTACCCTTGTTTAGTCAATCTAAACCCTGATACGGTACTGCATAACTCATGTAAACAGTTATGTAAAACGCTCCCCCATACCAAATCATCTAAATTCCTGTACTCCTACAGTCCTACTGTCCAATAAGCACCCCTCTTTTGTAAACTTTCCAACCACCTGATCCACCTTTGTGTAAAACCCCCATCCCCAACCGTGATAGCACACTATTGAGTCTTATCTTTATTTTTATGTATCATTATTTTTAATTAGTCTTTTTGTTAGTACACTATTTTAGTTGGACTAGAAGCCCATACACTATGCATGGGCATATTGGAGTTTGTTTTATTTTTGGTTTATTTATAGTTCAGTTTTTGGTAGGAGCCAATCACTTTGACATCAGAGTAGTTTGTTGCAGCATGTTGGCTGTAGGCCTCTGTGGAGGAGTTTTATCTTTCAATATTTATTTGTTCGGTTCTTGCGTTCATTCTGTTCCTTTGTATTTGTTCTGTTCTCTGCGTTATCTCCATTTTTACTCTATCAACCCGCCACTTGTTTAAACATGCTCACACCCACTGCACTTGTAAACACCTCCAAACTACACCCTTTCATGCAAACTTGCACCCCACCCCTCCCCTCATGCAACTCCCAATTATCCCCAACTAAATTATGTAGCATGATGCACAACCTTTCACAAAACCCCTCAGTAAAGTTGCGATCCTTCGTGTAATATTCTTTTTCTTTTCTAAATTTTATTCACCAAAAACACTTGCAACGAAGGGATGACATGGTCTATTGAGTTCATGTTCACATGATATGTATTACATGTGTCGGTCATGTTTAGACTATGAGGAATATGCATGAGGAGTATTGCATGTTTTCTACATAAACATGCGTTTCTTTGACATGAAAGAAGTCCGGTGACCCTAGAGCCCCAGGGATGCGCCCTGATGGTATAATTTGCCTTCCCGAACCAAAGATGGTGGATTGGTGTTTCTTAATAAGGATCTTTTAGACCTTAAAGGGCTAAAAAGTTCACTTTCATAATTCATATGTGGATGGCTGAAAAATGCATATAACTTTTCTAGTTTGCTAAACCTGGCAATTTTACTGCTTTTTCTATCTTAACCTTGATCAATTTAGTACATTCCATAATTTTCTGGTAAGTCACCTGGAATCATGATACAACTGTAGAACCAACCACTACCTCAAAGATGATTTGTACCATCTTTCTCACTATCCACATCTCAAAGATCAAGAATTAGTCATGAAAAAATCATGCCGTTACTTTGAGAGACCTACTTTTAGTCCACCTTGTTTCAACTGTTGAAAAGCATTAGGAAGGATGAAGTAGTGCTGGCTGCTTCAAATTCTCCCCTTTGGCCCAAGATGCTATGCAATATTTTGCTTTAATCTTTTAGATTCTTGCCACTCACTTGTTCTTTTTTTATTATTTTACTTAACAGGCAGGCTGTATGTTTTTAAGTCTAAATACCTTCCTTGAGGTGGTTCTTGTGGCTGCAGCAATTAAGCAATTTGGTAAAGCTGTAATATGAAAACTAATATCATGTTGCACAAAATGCAGCTGGCTAGACTACCACCAGATGATACAACAGCTATTTATAATATGAGATTGCTTGAATCATCATCCGATCACAAAAAGAGCTCAATTGTACCATTTTCTCTTAAGTTTGATGTCCACAAGGTAGTGAATGCAAAAGGGATTGTGCTATATTAGCTATGCATCTGAGAGTAGAGTTAATTTTTCATTTTTTCCATGTTTGCAGAAGAAGCACGCTGCCCGAAAAGACAGACCTGGTGAAGAAGTGACTTGGCAATTATCACGTTTTTACCCTGTTATCGAGGTAAAACTACAAATTATGACTTTGTGATGTTGGGGAGATGTATGGTATCTCTAGCTCTTAGATGATATTAGATGAGCAATTCAGCTGAAGCTCAAAAGGAGATATGAATGTCACTGTTTTTCTGTGAAGAAGCTAATCAATAAAACAATTATAGGAATCTATCTCTCTTTTGAGCTGTCTATAGGAAAAAGGAACCATCATTCTTGCTACCTTAAAAATTTACCTCAGCCAGATTATACTGCTACTGAATGAGCTTAAAAAAATCCATCAAGTCATATGGCAACCTGCTCATGCGATTGTATTTCAAATGTTCTTGTTTGAGACTAATATGTTGAATTGTTTTTTTTCTTTTTTTCTTTTTTTGTCCCATTAATATTCTGAACAGTCTATGTACTATAGTCCAGGGCCATGAATGGTTGACATCTTTTATAATAATCATGTTTAAAGTTTGTAAAGAAATAAAGACCTTACCCAGTCATGATCTGGTGGCTTGAATTAAAAATTTCGACAAAGTTCATCATATTGTAGAGGCCCATTTAAATTTTCACTTTTAAGGATGGTTTCTGTACACATTATGAGGTGTCTCGTGATGAAAACTAGTGGTAACACTTGTCGGAGTGCCATGTAAAGTCTAATGTATGTATTGTCCTACCTAACTGGTTCCTGTTGCCTTGCAGGAGCTTGTGGAAAAACTTAGTAAAGGCGAACTACCTAGGAATGATTATCCATGTATGAATGAACCTAGTCCAACTATTCATGGACCCTCTCAGGCTGCAGCAGTAAGGTCAGGTAACATTCCAACGCCTCATTCAAAGAGATCAAGAAGAACAGCAACATGGGCTCGTCCGCGAAGCTCTGATGATGGGTATTCAAGGTATCTATCGAGGCTTGCTTTTGTTATTTGACTCTCTATTTATCTCTCGTGGTTATTGCAACATAAAATTTAGCTTTATCAGGGTCTTTGAAAATGTCTAATGCTATATCTTTTTACGTTCAACATGCTTGTGCATTTAGTCTCTTAACTTATCTTTTCCATGTACTCTACCTGTTGCTTGCCCATCATTTCACCTTGAAATAATATTGTGTCTTCGTCTATTTGTTTCTTGTAGTGATTCAATTTTAAGGCACGCTTCTAGTGATTTCAAGAAGATGGGTCAGCGGATTTTTGTGTTTATTGTTGGTGGGGCAACACGTTCTGAGGTAATATTTAAGTTGTGCTCTGTGTGTATGTGTCTTGTTTCTAAAATTTGTTTCTCTGCAGTTACGAGCTTGTCATAAATTATCAGCAAAGTTGCAAAGAGAAATTGTTCTAGGATCATCCAGTCTCGATGATCCCCCACAATTTATTACGGTAAAAGACTTCATTCTTTTCTACTATCTATGCATATCATCTCCTTTATTTTGCATTCATCTAGAAGGTGCATTAAACTGACTCCTAGGTCTGGTGTTTAATCCTGAGATGAGTCCTGTAGAGTGGCTATGCTTTGTTCGTAGAACTGGATAACCTATATGCTAGGAACGTACATGGGATTGAATTCACAACATAAGTTGCGTGATTGTATGTGTTCATTATTCATGAATTCTATTTGATAGAGTAAAGGTCGAAGATGAACTGAAAATGGAAGGATTATATAAACTGAACTCCTCAAACGAGGCCAACAGCGAGAAGCAACTCACAAATATGTTTTAATTCTGATAAACCTACTCACACGATGAAAACTCCATTAAATAATTGAAAGAAACCCTACACCCACGTACAGGCCTTGACCCCAAAACATAACAAAAGCAAATAATAAATAAATAACAAAAAAAACTAATCATTATCTGCCACCGCTCTCTGTCCTCCAACATATGAGCGCCACTGCCTGCTAACAATAGCCTCCCTGCCCGAAACAGCCTTGTCCTCAAGGCGGAAGGTAGGAAATTGACCTCAAACATATGCAACGTCCATCCATGTAGCCTCATCAACCGGTAACCCTTCCCACTTAAGTAACACCTGCTCAACACTAGTACCATCGCTGCACCAAGCAAATTTGCAGCACCTTTTCCGGAACAAAGAAATGGTCCATCGAGAGCAAATCCTACGGCAAAGTTGGAGAAGTTGTAGCAGACACAATTTCCTTCTTCGAAAGGGACACATGGAAGACGGGGTGCACTCAACAGTCCGGGGGAAGTTTCAGTCCATATGCCACGAGACCGACACAACCTTCAATCTTAAACTGCCCAAAACAACGGGAGCAAGCTTCTGATTCACAGCTGAATATAGTGTAGATTGACGGTATGGACGGAATTTCAGATAAACCAAATCACCAACCTGAAATTCCACATCGCGGAGATGTTTATTCGCCTCACAAACCATCCTTTCTTGCGTGTGCTGCAAATGGAACCTAAGCTGAGAAGGAATCCCGTCCTGAGTATGTATCAGCTAATGCTTGAACCTGATCTTCGCCAGGCAAAAATGGCTAGAGCGTCAGGGCGGGGTGGTCTGCCAGAGACAACCTCAAAAGGTGTGGTACCCCCAGCCATATGAAAACCAGTATTGTAACAAAATTCTGCCCATGATAGCCACTTACTCCACTACTTCGGCCTTTCAGAAATAAAACAACGAAGATAAGTTTCTAAGCACCTATTTAGCACCTCCGTCTGACCATCGGTCTCAGGATGATGGGCTGAGCTCATATGAAGTTTCGTACCCGCCGTCTCAAATAACTTCTTCCAAAAGGAACTGAGAAATACTGGATCCCTATTTGACACAATTGAATCTGGAATGCCATGAAGGCGAACAACTTCCTTTGCAAACAGCTCGGCAACACACCCGTGTGGTGAGAGGATGTTGTAAAGGTGAAAAATGACCATACTTGGAAAAGTGATCCACCACGACCAAAACACAATGAACCTCCGCTGACCCAATGATGAAATCTAAGCTGACTTCTTCCCATATGGCAGTGGGAATGGGTAAGGGATTCAGGAGGCCTGCAGGGGACATGGTCTCATATTTATCGTGTTGACATGTTTCACAAGCAGCGACAAACTGCATCACGTGCCGCATCATACCGGGCTAGTATACATTAGCAGCTAACCTTCTGTAGGTTTGGTAGGCACCCGAGTGTGCACCAGTTGGGGTCAAATGGGACTCCTTTAGTGGTGTTTCGGAATCCAATGTGATGTGGGAGGCAAGATAGGCGTCCTTTGTAAAAGAGACAATGCGCAAGGGAGTAGTTCGTCGGACCTGGTTGTCCTGCCTCAAGAGATGAATAATTTCAGATAAATTCAGTTCCGCCTGGACGTCATGCTGTAGTCCTGCCCAATCAAACCACCTGGTTAGAGAAATGGCTGTCAATTCAGCCTCCTCGTCACAGTGGAACAAGGCACACGCTGCACGATTCAGATTGCCTTATATACAATTGTAAAGTGTAGCCTAACAATTTTGCAGCCCAATTCTGCTGTGCTGGAGTAGTTAGCTTCTGTGATAGGAGGTGGTGCAAGCTTCTCTGGGTAGTGCCACAAAACAACGACGAAGGAGATAGGGGCGCCAATGCTGAACAGAAAGTGATAAGAGGCGTGTAGAGAAATAAGAACTAAATTTACTGAACGAAATCCTCAACCGAGGCCTACAGCAAGCCGCAAAATCCAATGATTTTCCAATGATCAATAAAATACTCAATTACCAATTATAAATACTAAACCCTACCCTAATAAAGCCCATGCACACATGTTGGGCCAGACTAACAATAATAATAACTGAAATAGGGAAATAAGAAATATTAACTAATTCAATAATTAACAACTCCACGCTTGCCACGAGTATACACAATCCACAGCCGCTGCACGCTATCGGAAAGCGCTAAGGCCATTAATTTCTTTTCGTACGCTGATTTGGAAAGCAGTTGACTTGACAGAGTCTTACTAAAATAAGCGATAGGCAGCCCATTCTGCATAAGGAGCTAAGGACGGCCCCAAGGTCCCAGCCCGAAGCATCACATTCTACCACGAAATCTTGAGTAGGCCAACATAAGACTGCCGAAACTTTGAATGGGTCCATTTGAACACCTTTACTGTAGACGAGGTGTCCCAAATAATCGACCTCGAGTGCACCCAACATACATTTTTTTGTATTAATGACCAAGGAATGGTCATGGAGAGCTTGCAACACATGTCGAAGATGATCCAAATGTGCGGTCCAAGGACTGTAGATCAAAATGTCATCGAAGAAAACTAGGATGAACAGCCTTAGATACTATATAAAAATCACGTTCATGAGGCTATGGAAGGTAGCTACAGCATTGGTGAGGTCGAATGGCATCACAAAGGCTTCGTAGTGGGCGGAGTGAGTTCTGAATGCCGTTTGGGGGATGTCATCTGCGTCCACACAAATTTGGTCGAGGAGGAGGTACGCCCACAGGCGGAGTACTAACTGCCGAAAAACCCGAACAATTCGGTTAGCTCCTGTTTGGCGGTGTCGGTAAGACTGCCTGACATTTCGAACGTCAACTGGCAATCTAAGATCCACAGCAGCCAGGTTGATCCCCCAGGTGAGGGTGTCGCTGCTCGTGAAGGGCACTCCGCCGAATAAGGGAACTGTCACAATGCAAGTGCTGTTGCTTGCCATGAACAGAGAATTCCATAGTATTTGTTGCCCAGTTGGCGCAGGTATCACCCAAAGAAGCCAACCAAGAAACACCCAAGATCAAATCAACATTAGTAAGTATAAAAACATAACAGTTGATGTGAAAAATTTCATCATTCAAACGAACAGGACATCCTTAAACATCCACCCAGCCGTAACTTGAGTGCCGTCTCCCAAGATAATGGAGGAAGTAGCGGCATGATCGATGGGCAATTTCAGCTGTTTATCCATCCAATTCGAGGGGAAACAGCGCCTCGACCGCTGTCGACCATAGTTAGGAGGCGAGTATCCACAACAAGAGCAAAGAACTTCATGGTCTTGTCCATCGAATCCAAACGAGGTCAGCTCAGAAAGTTGGAGCTGTTGGAGGGTGACTGCATCCTCAGAAGGCTGTGAATTCTGCTCACTCGATAGGAGGTCATGTTGGGTGTGACGTCGGTCTCAGAATCCTCCAAGTCATTGCACAAGAGGATGTTCAACGTCTTAGGGGGGCAGAGATGAAGGGATCTGATACACACGCCGCAATGGAAACATGTGCTGGCAGCAAGATGTTTCTGAATCTCTGATTGAGGCAATTTGCGAAAGTTCATTGCCTTGCAAAAAAGTTTTCGTGGCAGCAGTGGTGGTCGAATTGGAAGACAATGAAGCCAAGGTCGGAGGACTGTCCGTGCTGCACTGAGGGTGCACAGGGCGCGGCGTCTGTACCAGAATAGGTGTAACACGATTTGAAAACACGGCTGGAGTAGAAGGTTGTTCGCAGCGCTGCCGCTGCTCGTACTGCTGAGGGATAATCATTGAGGGCATTGTCCTGTATCCGTTCACATATTGAACGCTTTATGCCATCCAAAAAGCAGCCCAACATTTGTTCATGAGAGAGGCCTCGTAGGTGTTGAGCGTAGTGGTATCTCCAAATCGCTCCAATAATGCTTGGGGTAAACTGCTTCCACTCAGGATTTGGGTTCTGACACAGGAGCAGTTGCAACTAAGACATAGCCACACCAGACAGCTATAATGACGAGCTGGAACTTCTGATCTGCAGCAACGTGGTGAATGAGAAAAGATTGATTAGGCCCTAGTGATCCAGCCACCGGGTTAGAACAATCGAAAACAGGCAGATCCGATTTCTGAAGCAGAATTGTATTATCCTCTTACCAGGAGTTGGTTGCGTTTTCGCGACGATGAGGTCGGGGTGAGGTTTGTCCGGAATAATCAGCTGCTTCTCGGTATTGGAGACAGCGGCCAATATGGTGGCTAACTGAGTTTTGACGATGAAATGGTTGGATTCGTTCACGTGAGCGAAGTCTGCAAGTCCAAACCCCCTTCTCTAAGTGCTCGAGGTGAACTTTGGTGCTCCTCGTCGTAGTTACCATGGGAGGTCAGACCAATTAATAGAGTAAAGGTGGAAGACGAATTGAGAATAGAAAAATAATATAAACTGAACTCCTGAAATGAGGGCAACAGCGAGAAGCTGCTCACAAATATGTGTGTATTCTCTATATTGTTGGCTGGAAGGCAAAAATTTAGTTGTGCATTATGCATCTTTAGCCTTCATGTGTCCCTATATTTGGGTTCTTTTACTTAAATATTGTGAACTAGCACACTGATCCTAACATATTAATGTGCTCTGATGGTTAAGATAGCATGTTTAAATATATTTGACAACGATGTGCAACTCAGTTGGCAAGACTTCTCCTCCAACCATTATGTTTAGGGTGTTCAAGTTACCACGTAGAGAAAATAGGGAATTATTGATCTTAATTTTTTTTAAAACAACCAAAAAAACTAGCAAAGTGATCGCCTTGTAATTCTCTCTTTTACAGAAGCTGAAGTTGTTGAATGCAAACGAGTTGTCATTGGATGATCTCCAGATCTAGATATTTAGGGTGCTGAAGCTGGATAATCATATAACATGGTATCATGCTGTATTCCATTATACTTTATTTTCTCTCACCGTGTACAGTTGTGTTGTAATTTATTTGTTGAGGCTTTCTGGAAATCCATGGTGTGATACTCTGTAAGTATACTTTTTTTTTTTCGCGCTAGAGTGGAAATTTTTTCCAGTTTCTGATTACCTTTGCACGTAGCTGATTCTTTGCTTCACATCACCACCAAGACCCCCTTACGCACAGGCACACACACGCACACAATTGTCCTAAGTGTCCAATTTTTTTTTAATAAATCACGGTAGATTCGAATCCAAGATCTATGGCATTGGGCATTTAATCACTCTATTGCTAGGCCAATAAATGCACTCAAGTGTCTTTTTTGTTCATTTAGGGTGTGCTTCTATTTGACAACAAAGAGTGAAAAACGTATATTCACTTTTTTTTACACTGATTTCACATGTTCTATAGGGTGCTCAGGATTGGAATTGTTTCCTATAAGCTATTTATTTTCCCCTCTTTTTTCATTCCAATT
This sequence comes from Salvia miltiorrhiza, assembly GCF_028751815.1. Classification (NCBI taxonomy): domain Eukaryota; kingdom Viridiplantae; phylum Streptophyta; class Magnoliopsida; order Lamiales; family Lamiaceae; genus Salvia; species Salvia miltiorrhiza. The sequence continues at coordinate 49,593,049 of NC_080391.1, forward strand.
TATGATAAGCATTGATGAGATAATATTTTTTTTCCTATTTTAGATTTTTTTTTTCCAACCTAGTTAACATCCGATAAAAAAATGTAGGGATATTAAAATGTGATAAAATTGTCTCATCTTTTCCTATTTCTCATTTTATTAATGATAATTTTACAACAAAAAAGAAATGCACCCTTAACCATTGAAAGTGTCAAAAGACTCAAAACATTATATTTTATGCAAATAATTATTTTTAACAATTTTCTTATCCTATATATGTAACTAGAAATACATGATTACTAATGGTTTCTTGTTTCTGCTTCTTTAATTCCCCAATCCCTTTTATTAAAAGCTAAAATTTTGTGTCATTCGGGTATAAAAATATATAATGCATTTGCTTCTATTAGAATTCATTAATTTTAATTTCAAATTTATTAATTTTAGTTATGATTTATTAATTATAATTGAAATTTAATTAGGGCGGGTGTGCCTCTTGTTTAAATTGTTCCCTTTGTGTTCCCCCTATAAATTGTACGTAAGATAAGTCATATTTAAATTTAAATTTATATATGACATAATTATAAAACATTATTCCCTCCGTCCCAATAGTAACGTCTTACTTTCTTTTTTGGGACGTCCCAATAGAAATGTCTCATTTATTTTTTGACAATATATTCTCTTTCTATACTAATATTTAAATAATTTTCACTAACCCACTTTATTTACTTTTTACACATTTTTTAATCTTCGTGCCGAAAAGCTATGAAACATTATTATTGGGACGGAGGGAGTAGTGTTCAAATCTCATCTTAGTTTGTCACACAAATTTTGACGGCCTCACACAACTTTCCCCCTTAAATTGTGCAATAATGGAAATAAAACTTGAATGGAATTGGACGTGAGTTTTTCCTATCTGAATGTTCTTTTCTGTATCTAAACAAGTGTTCATGTTACATTGTACCCCCTAAGGATACAAACATCAACCATCCAATCACATAATTGAATAAGAGAATTGACTAAGGAGAGCGGAGAATGGGTCATCACATCTTATACAATTATTTTGGAGAATATGCACTTATATAGTCATATTGAGCAATAAAACTCAATTTTTGGTCATCCATAACACAAATTATGGTCATTTTTTACAATTTTGGTTCAAAATACCATTGTCCGCGCGCCCCTTCTCTTCTCACTCACTGCCCCACTGGGCGACCGTTGACACAATTGGCACTAATTGTGCCAAGTGTACCTAATGAATGACATAATTGGCACCAATAGTGCCATTTGTACCAACTGCATGCGGCCGCACCTCTCTCTGTGGCGACGCCCTTTCTCTTGGCACAATTGACACTAATTGTGCCAAGTGTATCTAATGAATGACACAATTGGCACTAATAGTGTCATTTGTACAAATTGCCAGCGACTGCGGGAAAGTCAGCGGCCGCGCCTCTCTCTTGGCACAATTGACACTAATAATGCCATTTGTACCATCATAACATTCATAACCCGTGAGCCCAACTCAACCCAAAGCCCAATCTGCGTGCGTAACCATAACTCAGCTTGCCTAATTGGGCAACATAGTTCTAAAACGTAAAAAATGGCCAAAATTTGTGTTTTTTAGATAAGTGACCAAAATATTGAGTTTTAATGCTCAATATGACCATCTCACAAGTTGATTCATTATTTTAGTCATAGGTGTGAAAAATAAAGTACTAGGTGAGCATATTTTAATCATTTCAAATTCCAAATAATTATCACCACAGAGTACTCAATGATGCATTCCATTAAAAGGGAAGATCTCACACAAAATAAAGGAGGTGACAGAATCGTCATCATTGTAATAACAAATGAGGATGGAACCACCAACAGTGTAGCTAGGGATGCAATTGGGCCAACCCATCGGGTTTTGGGCTAGCCCTATCGGGTTACGGGTTATTCGGGTGCGGGCTAATCAATTGAATTTTTTTTTTCGGATTAGAAATTTTCAACCTTAACCCTAAATGTACGGGTTTCGGGCTAGACCAACGAGCTAGTCGGGCTAAAAAATTTATTTTAGAAAAATTATTCTTTTGACAATATTATATTTGTAAGGGGTTATTGCCGTAAAATACATGAAGTTTGTTAATTTTCTGGTTTATATCATGAGCTTTTTTTTTGGCCAAAAAATACATGAATTTATGATTGATTCTTAAATATCCCATAAGTTGTAATTTCGCCCAAACTAATCTGAGGTGGCTGTCGGAATTGCCAACGTGGCTGCCGGAATTGCCAAATCACACGTACACACACTTCTCTATCTCTCTCTCTCACATACACACACACAGACACACACACAAACACACGCACAGCCCCTCCCCCTTCTTCCTTCTCCGGCGACGGTAGCGTCGCCGCCGCTGCCCTCTCATCCCTTAACCATCCCCTGTCTCTCTCTCTCTCTCTCTCACCGTCTCCTCCACCAGCAATTTTTTCAAAAACTCAACCAAAACCATCAATTTCACCATGCTCAATTATAGATCTGCAAATTGGAAAACTTTGGGTGAAGGCGGCAGAGATCGAAAGGGGAAGTGGTGGAAGTGGGGTTGGGGGAAGGGGAAGACTCAGCCCTCCGGGAAGGAGAAGATGGTGACGGGCGGCCAAGATCGCCGACGCGGTGAGGAGAGTGACAGAGGGTGGCGAGAAATGAGGGAAGGGAGATAGGTCGAAGAGGGAAGAGAGAGGAGGCCCTCCCTCCACCAACAGAGCCCCGCCTCCGCCACCCTGCCCACCACCAGCAGGCCCTCCCCCCTTCGCCGCCCTCCTCCACCAACAGAGCCCGCCCTCCAGTCTCTCTCCCTCGACCAAAACCACCAATTTCACCATGCTCAATTACAGATCTACAAATTGGAAGACTTTGGGTGAAGGCGGCAGAGATCGAGAGGGGAAGTGGTGGCGGCGGGGTTGGGGAAGGGGAAGGCTCAGCCCGCCGGGTAGGAGAAGTGGCAGCGGCGGGGGGTGACGGAGGGGGACAGTCTGTTGGGTTGGGGGGGAGGGAAGGGTTGTGGTGTTGTTGGTGTTGTGAAGGGAGAGTTGGGAGGGCGGCGACAGTGGTGGCTGAGAACTGCTGCTGTCGGTCGAAATTGAGCAGAGAAGAGGGAGGCACACCGGGGTAGTTTGGCGGTGAGTTGTCCGGCTGAGGGAAATAGAGGGCGGCGAAGGGTGCTGCTGCTGCTGCCTGCCGAACTTGAGCAGAGGGAGGTAGGGGCTAGAATACGGTGGTTGTGTTGCCGGAAGGTTGAGGGAGTCGGAGGCTTCGGGGAGGTCTGTGGGGTGGGTGCAGGGGTGGGTGGGTGGGGAGTGGCAACACATCATCATTCTCAAATAAATTAAATGCCACGTCACTGCCACATAAGCCATGTAAATGACACATAAGTTTCGATTTCGCCGGAGATACTCACCGTGGAATTTTTACCAACAAATCATAAATTCATCTATTTTTTGGCCAAAAAAAAAGCTCATGATATAAATCAGAAAATTAGCAAACTTGATGTATTTTACGGAAATAACCCGTATTTGTAATGAATAAATACAAGCATAAATAAGTAACATTTCAACATCGACTTACATAATAACTAATATGCAAGTCATAAAGATATAAAAATGCAATTTTTTATTAAATAAGTATTATTTTTAATTTTTACATTTAAATATTTTATGTTAGGTATTGAAATAAAAATACAGAGAAGTGAAATAACGAGTATAACTTTCTAATATTGAATTTTTAATATTGAATCAAAATACATTTCATAAATTTTTGAAAATTTTATCTTATTATACTAATTTTCATAAGCAAAGTAATGAAGTTGAAAATAAAATAACGAGAAACTTTTCACAAAATCAAGCGAACACATTATTTTAGGGTCAACCCTATATGGTTTCGGGTTAGTTTCGGGCTAACCCTATCGGGTGTCGGGCTAATCGGGTTGTAACTTTTACCGCATTGAAAATTTTCAGCCCTAACCCTCTGGGATTGGCGGGTTAATCAAGCCAGCCCACGGGTTTCGGGCTGAATTGATATCCCTAGGTGTAGCCTCTGGATCCGTCGTCAACCCGTCACTCACTACTAGAGAATCTGACATACATAACACATTATAAATAACGGAGTTTTTCAAAAATCGTTATGTATGAGCGTGTTGGGAAATTAATGACATATCCTTGTCCTAGTTTTGATGATACCAAAACCCTTAGATTATTTTTAGTAGACTAGATCTTTTGAACTCAAGTGTTAGAGTTTAGTTTACTAGTTAGACTAAAGAATTGAAGACCGAAGACCGGTGATGAGCCCAAGTTTGTGCTTAGTTTTTGTGTCTGTTTTAGGTCTAGATCGAGTCTTTTTCCTTTTGTTTGTGTTGTTTGGTCGCCTGGGAGGGCGTAGTTCAGTGGCAGGACCAGCTTGTGGGCAAGAGGTGCTCCAGGGGTCGAAAAGTGCCGTCACCTCTCGTGAAAGAGGTATGCGCCGGAAGCAAGGGGAATGGAGGCAAAACCGTCCCTTATGCCCATAAGTACCGCGCGAGAGCTGGCAGGCAAGAGAAGGAAGACAGGGGAAGAAGTGGAGGCACAACAGGCGGGCGAGGAAGGACTGCAAGTGGGAGTTCGATATGGGCCGAAGGCTGCAGCTATCCAAAAGAGACCGATGAGGCCAAACCACCGCCTTATCCAAAAGGAAACAAATCTTCATGAAGATTAGGTCTGAAAAGGGATAAGCATCTCCATGCTTGCATGGATCCGACCGCAACATCATGGGCTGGGCCTTATGTTGCCCTAATCACTCCTATAAATACCCGAAGAGCTTCTAAAGCCAAGGGTGCTGACAAACCATCCTGTTGTGCAGTATTTTGTGAAGTGGAAGCTAGCCCGGGCTGTGGGCATAATCTAGTACTTTTCGTTACATGTTTTGCACGGCACTTTTGGCCGTAGGTACTTATATTTTCGTTTAAGTAATTTCAATTCCAGTTATGTTTTCCTTTACATCTTTTGCTTGTGTTATTTACTTTATGTTCGGCTAAATTTTATATTCTGATTTGGGCAAGATGATCTAAGCATGAACACTTAACTCGAGAGGTCTAATTTGGGCATAACAACTATACAAGCATATTGCCGATACACTAGGTTTGATTCCAAAAGGGTTGTAACAACTTGGTTAATTAATTGATCACTAGTTAACTAGGGAGTTCTGGCCACAAGTAATAATTTGGGCATAAGGCGAAACGCCATCGACCTCCAAAATAGTACAACGAGTGTTGGAGCCGTGACTGCTGTGAAATATTGGCGTAAGAGTCAAGTGGGTCTATCTAATTCCTAAAGCATTCTGGGCAAAGCACAACTAGCGATAGGCCATCGCAGAGAGCGTGGATGTTGCCCGGGGTAGTTGATTTCCATTAGCTGACCCTTCTTAGGGATCATAAACTGAAAGGATAGATTGGGCAAGGGGTTTTTGCGTGCGTGACGAGTGGCAATAGGGGCGCAACAATTCTTATGCCTATAAACACTGGTATGCGAGTATAGTGATTAATCTTTGCACCAATGATCGAGTGTCCAGTTCATGTTTAGTGATTCAAACCCAAGTCAGAATTGTTTTGTTATTTGATTTATCTACCTTGTTATTTCAGTTTAGGTTGGAAACCCCGTTCTGCCCATAAACACTTTTTGGTCAGAACACTGCAGGATACAAAGCCCTTTTAGTGACACCCTTGCGAAAGAAATTACTGCTCAGTTCCCTGTGGATTCGACTCTGGACTTACCACTAGCTAGTCTAGTTGTGGGCATAGGATATTTTATTTGCACAAAGCTCAAACGACAGCTTCGTCAAATTGGCGCCGTTGCCGGGGAACTGAGAGCGCTAGTAATTTCTTTTGTAATTTTTGTGTGAGTTTTGCCTTAACGTTTGTGTATGCGTCGCACCAGGAGTGCAGGTAACGAAGATCTTTTGTTCTACGCGGAGATTGAGCGACTTGTCCGACTGAACAACGTTAACAGACGCAGGGCAGAACAAGAAGCACAGGCAAGAGAGAGGCAGTTAGAAGCGGAGAGAGAGATGGCAGAAAATCCGGGGCCAGAGAATGACAACGCCAACAAGACTCTCCGAGACATGATGTTCCCGAACAACTTGAACCTCCGGCCATCAGCCATAGTACTACCGGAGATCACTGGAAATTGGGAGCTGAAGCATACCCTCATCCAAATTTTGCCCAAGTACAGTGATATGCCCGGAGAGGACCCTCAAATGCATCTCCAAGACTTTGAGATGGCATGTGGAACAGTGCGCACCGCCAGTCAAGCCCTTGGCGAGTACATCCGACTCCTCACTTTTCCGTTCTCTCTGTTAGAAGGAGCGAGGGAGTGGTTGTATGATTTGCCCGAAGGAAGCATTCGGACCTGGCAGGAGTTGCAAAGCAAGTTTTTGGAAAAATATTTTTCGGCCGTCCGAATCCAGAACTTGAGGACTCGGATAAGTAACATAAAGATGGGATTAGGAGAAATCCTCTATGAGTATTGGGGAAGGTTCAAGCAGATGTTGGCCAAATGCCCACAACACCAAATACCGGATCATGACCTTATTCGGTATTTCGTGGGAGGACTCCGAAGGCAAGATAGACAATGGTTACACGCTGCATGTGGAGGATCGATCCTAAACAAGTCCGCAGCGGAGGCTTTCAAACTCGTAGCCGATATGGCCGAGGAATCGAGAGATGAGGAAAGGACTATAGTCAGAACTACTCCGGTGCAAACTCCTTCTGCCCAAGACGACAAGTTGGACAAGCTGTGCAACATGTTCGAGAAATTCATGATGAACCAAGGAACACCAAAGGACTCCCAACATCAGGAAGCCTGTGAAGGCAGCATGCCAACTTTGCATGGCAAATTCGCATGCAACTGATGAATGTCCACAACTTTTCGAAGAGGAAGAGCTTAATGTTATTGGGCAACAGCCAGGAGGAAATAACGGTGGGCAACACTAGAAACCCTTTGAGCCTTACAGGCAGCAGTATAACAATCAGGGGTGGAGACAACACGAGAACCTTAGGTACGGCAATAATAACTTTTTGGGGCCAAACCAAGGGCAAACGAGTAATCCACCACAATACTCGCAACAACCTCAACAGGCAAGAGGATCCTCCCTATCAGAGCTTGTGCATCAAATGGCCCAACAACAAGTGAAATTCCAGCAAGAGACCGAGAAGTTCATAATGGAGACACGAGGAGGAATGCAGAATGTGAACTCTCAACTATCACATCTTGCCCAAGCAGTCGCCAGACTTGAAAGAAAACAAGGGGAACTCCCTTCCCAAGTGGAGGTGAAGAAGGTGAATGCCATGACACTCAGAGGAGGAAAGGAGTTACCCGAGGTTGTCAAAAAGAAAAGCCAAGAAGAGCCAGAGATCAACGAGGAAGTTGGAACGGGATCAGCGGATGATGAGGAACTTGCCCAAGAAAGAGAGGCCAAGAGAAAGGCAGCAGGGAAGGGAAAAGAAAAATTGAGCCAGACTGAGCCCATAATTCCCTTCCCAAGCAGAATGGCCAAGGAACAAGAGAAGGAAGAGCTAACAGAACTGGTGAAAATCTTCAAAATGGTGGAAGTCAATATGCCCCTTTTGGTCGCGCTACGCTCTATGCCCAGATGCGCGAAATTTCTCAAGGAACTCTGCACTCGGAAGGTCAAATACACTGATGATGCAAAATTTCAAGTGGGCGAGTCCGTATCCGCGGTCTTACAAAGAGATATGCCCATAAAATGTGGGGATCCTGGCATGTTCTACATACCATGTGTAATAGGAACCATGAAGGTGGAAAAGGCAATGCTCGACCTAGGGGCATCCATCAACGTTATGCCCTTATCCATGTATCAGGACCTGGAGATAGGACCGCTGAAGCCTACTCGAGTGGTGATTCAACTGGCAGATCGGTCAAACGTCTACCCAGAGGGAATACTGGAAGACGTTTTGGTCAAAGTGGAGGAACTCATCTTTCCAGCGGACTTCTACATTCTCGACATGGGGAAGTCAAAAGCACGGGATCCGGTTATGCTTTTGGGCAGACCATTTCTAAAGACTGCCAGGACTCGCATTGATTGTGATACGGGCAAGCTAACATGTCAGTTCGAAGGGGAGACAGTGACCTTCGACATATACAATGCCATGAAACACCCAGCTGATACAGAGATGGTGAAAAGTGTCGACATGATCGAGAAGGTTGTTGAGGAGATTTTGCCCAGAACAACATTCAAGGAGCCATACGATGCAATAATTCAGAATGGCATAACCGAGGAGGACTTGCCAGAGGAATCATTGCAAGAGGCGGTGAAGATACTAAATGCATGGAGCGAAGGGGTCAACCACACTGAGGCTCTGAAAATCCCTACCTTGAAGGAGGAAAACCGACTTGTACCCTCGACCCAAAGGGCACCCAAGCTCGAGCTGAAGTCTTTGCCCAAACATCTCAAGTATATCTTTCTGGACGATAATGACACTTTGCCCGTAATCATCAATTCAGAGTTAACACTCGAGGACGAGAACAAAGTCAATGAGACTTTGGGGAAGTACAAGGAAGCAATTGGATGGACCCTGGCCGATATTAAGGGCATAAGCCCTACCGTATGCATGCACCGCATATTACTAGAAGAAGATGCAGTTCCAGTCTGGGACCCCCAGAGGAAGCTAAATCCAGCCATGAAGGAAGTTGCGATGAAAGAGATACTTAAACTATTGGATTTGGGCATAATATACCCCGTGTCCGATAGCAGGTGGGTAAGCCCAGTACACGTTGTGCCCAAGAAGTCGGGCATACAAGTGGTGGAAAATGAATTCTGGGAATTGATTGCTACAAGATTGCAAACCGGCTGGAGGGTGTGTATTGATTACCGCAAACTCAACCAGAAGACAAGGAAGGATCACTTCCCTTTGCCTTTCATCGATGAGATGCTGGAAAGACTTGCGGGGAATCAATATTTTTGCTTTCTGGATGGATACTCGGGGTATATGCAGATTTGGGTCGCAGAGGAGGACCAGGGCAAAACGACATTCATTTGTCCTTTCGGAACGTTTGCCTATCGGAGGATGTCATTTGGGCTATGCAACGCTCCGGGCACATTCCAAAGATGCATGATGAGCATATTCTCGGATCTCCTTGAGAACTGCATCGAAGTATTCATGGATGATTTCACGGTCTATGGGCAAACCTTCGACTCATGCCTAGCCAATCTGGAGAAGGTACTCAAAAGGTGCGTTGACAAGAGTTTGGTGTTGAAAAATGCCACTTTATGGTCAAAGAAGGGATTGTGCTCGGACATGTGATCTCAGGCAGCGGAATAGAAGTGGACAAAGCAAAGATTGAAATCATAGCCAAGCTACCATACCTAACGAACATCAAGCAGTTACGAGGATTCCTTGGGCATGCTGGATTCTACAGGAGGTTTGTAAAGGACTTTGCAAAAATCGCTCAACCCATGACAAGATTGCTACAGAATGAAGTGGAGTGGAATTTTGATGGGGATTGCAAGGAGGCTTTCCAGATTTTGAAGAACAATCTGATCTCCGCACCCATAATACAACCCCCTGACTGGGGGATGCTTTTTGAGGTGATGTGCGACGTTAGTGGATATGCCATAGGGGCAGTTCTTGGGCAAAAGCGGGGAAAGGAAAGTCACGTCATCTATTATGCCTCAAAGACACTGAATGGAGCCCAAATCAATTATTCCACAACTGAGAAGGAGATGTTGGCAGTGGTATTTGCCTTTGAAAAATTCAGGTCTTACCTACTCGGGGGGAAGACCACAGTCTACACCGATCATGCGGCCCTGAAGTACCTTTTGGCCAAAAAGGAGTCTAAGCCCAGACTGATCCGATGGGTCCTACTTCTACAAGAATTCGACGTAGAAATAAAGGACAAGGCTGGAGCACAGAACCAAGTGGCCGATCATCTAAGCAGGATCGTAAGAAAGGAAGAGGGGAAACCAATCAAGGAGATGTTCCCGGATGAACAGCTGTTTCATGCCCAAGGAAGAAGGGAAGATCCATGGTATGCAGACTTATGCAATTACCTATGTTCTGGATATGTGCCACCTGGATACACTTATGCCCAGAAGAAGAAATTGGCCAAGGACAGCAGGGAATACATTTGGGACGAACCGTATATATGGAAACAATGCGGGGACCAAGTGTTACGGAGATGTATCCCACAAGAGGAGCAAAGAAGCATCCTAGAATTCTGTCACTCAAAGGAGTGTGGGGACATTTTGGGCATAGGAGGACTGCAGCCAAGGTTTTGGAATGTGGATTTTATTGGCCGACAATCTTTAAGGACAGCTACACCATTTGCAAGAACTGCCCATAATGCCAACGAGAAGGGAACATTACCAGGAGGAACGAAATGCCCATGATGCCCATTATGCCCGTAGAGATATTTGACATTTGGGGAATGGACTTCATGGGACCCCTTCCCAGTTCAAGAGGAAACTTGTACATCCTACTTTTGGTGGATTATGTCTCCAAGTGGGTGGAGGCAAAAGCGTCCCCAACAAATGACTCAAAGGTAGTGGTGAATTTTTTGAAGACTAACATTTTTTGCAGGTTTGGTGTGCCCAGAGCAATCATCAGCGACCAAGGATCTCACTTCTGTAATTTTTCGGTCGAGAACTTGTTCAAAAAATATGGTGTTCAACATCGGGTCTCAACAGCCTACCACCCACAAGCCAATAGACAGGCCGAACTCTCAAATCGTATTATCAATACAATTTTGCGAAAGACCGTTGGCCCTACAGGGAAGGACTGGAGTCTTAAGTTGGAAGATGCCTTATGGGCATATCGCACTGCATACAAAACTCCATTCGGGATGTCACCATATCGAATGGTGTATGGCAAGAGATGCCATTTACCGGTGGAATTGAAGCATAAGGCCTTCTGGGCAGTGAATAAAGTGAATTATGACTGGGATAAGGCAGGGCAAGCAAGGAAACTAGAGATCCAACAGCTCGAAGAAATCAGAAGAGAGGCATACGACAATGCTGTTCTCTACAAGGAAAGGATGAAGAAAAGCCACGATGCCTTGATCACAAACAAGCAATTCAGCTTTGGGCAAAATGTTCTCCTGTACCAAACACGGTTCAAATTTGCACAAGGCAAGCTGAGTACCAAATGGACCGGCCCATTTGAAGTGCAAACCCAATTCCCGAATGGAGCCGTCGAGATCAAGATTCCAAAGTTTGGAGGAGTGTTCAAGGTGAATGGACAAAGGTTAAAAGCCTATTATGGGCATAAACCCGACGCTGGGGAAGAACTGGATCTCGACCCAGCCACAAACATCCTGGGTTGATTGAAAGGTATCACGTCATGCTCGGGACAATAAATAGAGCACTGGCCAGGAGGTAACCTGGTGTTTTCGTTTTGTTTATTTCTTTTAGTTTGTTTCATTTTTCTTTTTGTTTTCCTAGAAACCAGGTTATGCCCACAGCAATGGGCGAGTATGAGTTTCCCGCCTTCGCGGAAGTTTGAATTTGTCTTTGCAGAAATAGGGGAAGCAGTTATGGCCACAAGCAGTACAAAGTAGGGAGCATTAATCCAAGGGCAGAAGGGGGCTCTCAGGCAGAATGCGGCTGAAACCGCCTGACGCACGTCACATCAAGTGACAGTTGTCAGGCCTAGCCTCCAAAAACCCTAAAACCTCTACCCACGACGTCACTACCCTAACTATCCAACTTCCCATAATCACCACCCCCTTTCTCGGCCTTTAGCATACAAAACCACCACCCAGCCACCATGGTCTCCACCAGACCCAAAAACAAACTCCGAGGCATACCCCAAGGCACAGAGATCGATCTTACCGGAGAAAGCCCCACACCACCGAAACCCAAAGCTTCGAAAAAAACCCCACGTCGGAAACCACTCCCAATGGAAACCACACCAACCCCTTCATCCAAAACCCTGCCGCAAGCCGAGAGCCCCTCGCCGGTGGATGAAAATGTCATCGAGCAACTCACGGCGGAGATAGACATCCCCACACTCGGCATTGGCGACCAGCATGCAACTGAAGGAGAAGGCAAGGCTACCCCGAAAATGGCGAAGAAAGGCGAGGAAGAGCCATCTAAGAAGAAGCAGACCCCCACCGCTCCGAAGAGGAAGAAGCTGGCGGCCGAGAAATCGACCACGCCGGCCGAAGAATCATCCAATGAGAGGGTTCAGTGATGCAAGAGGAGCAGGGGGAGTCTGGCGAAGAGCAAGAGGAAACTCCGGCGAAAAGGAGGAGGAAAGTGATGGCTCCGACCCCGATCCGAATGATCAAGGGAGAACCGTCGTCAGCACCGAGAAGCAGGAAGAAGACAGTGAAAGGGATCGCTGTGCCCAAGATCCCGGATATGGACGCACTGGAGCCTTTGGGCATAGTGGACAAAGTGAAGGAATACTTCGAAAACATTGGCTGGAAGGCGTTTCTAAAGTGGCCAGGGCACGCATATGAGGAGGTGGTCCGGGAAGCTTTCGACTCAATGCAAGTGGAAATCAACCCAGCCTGCGGACCTCTGGGCATGAGCTTCTCCATGAAGGGAGAAACCAGGGATATGTCTGTGAATGAGCTCAACCTCAATCTGGGAATGGTGAAGCTGAAGGACCTGCAGAAGAAGGAGTACAAGGACGCAAAGAGGGGAATTCCCACCTTCACTGCACAGGAGTGGGACGTCATGTAGGCAGAGATCGGCGATGGAGGACAGTTCAGGACCCAAAAGGTCAAAGGGCATAGGATTCGCGACTCAGCCCTGAGGGTTTGCCACCGCATCATCTCGTATTCTCTCTTTGGCAAAATTGACAGCGGGAATGCTATGTCCAAAAAGGATCTCTACATCCTTTGGGCAATGCATAGCGGGGTGAAGCTCAACTTTGGAGCTTTACTGATCGAGCACATCGACTCCATCATCAGCAAGCCTAATCAGAGGCTCTCCTGCATCCAGTTCACCACAGCATTTGCCCAGGTGAATGAGATTGAGATCGAGGAGGGAAACACCAAGATTGAGGCGGAGAAGCTACATCGAAGCCTTGATCCGCATGAAGGATGTCAGGATAGACCGTGGTGTGCCCAAATTTACCAACCCAGACGAGAGGGAAGTTTCAGCGGCCGAAGGCCAAAGCCCTGCTGTGGGCAAATGAAAAGAAAATGTGGAGGAGTCAGAGTCAGAGGAAGAAGGAAGTCAGCTGGACAGGATTGAGTCCATGATCGTGGAGACCCAGGTTGCACTGGCAGCAACCCAAAAGGCCCTTTTGGCCTTCTTCAAGCACCAAGGGTTCAGGTACCCACCTGCACCTGCCCCTTGAATTTCACCCTCCATAGGTTTTTAGTTCTTGTTTTGTTTTGTTTTGTTTTGTTGTGTCTTTTATGTGTTTATTCTGTTTGTTTGTCGAGTCTGTCTGGCCAAAGCTGCGGGAAGGGTAACCTTCTGCCTGCACCGGTGTTTTGCCCAAAAGGGCAACACACTTGGTGCAGGCACCCAAAGCAATGGCCATTTTTCTGTGTCTTTTGTTGTTTGCTTTTCTCGTTTGTTTTGTTTTTGTTTGTTATTTTCCTTGACCCCCTCCACACACCTACTTTGCTCAAAGCAAAGTGTGTGTGGGGGGGGGGCCAAGGCTGTTTTTGTTGTTGCACTGGGTAATCCTTGTTCTCGCACCCTTTGCCTTAAGGCAAAGTGTGTGAATGGGAGGGAAGACCCAGTCTCTTTTTAATGTTTTAGAGTTTGGTGTCAAGCATGCTGTATAATCAAGGTTACTCAGTTTTGATGATTAAAGAGTTCAATTTTGTAAGTAGGAGTCTACAAGCTTTGTGCCGTATGTAGTTGAGGACGATGGATGGGAATTTGGGCATACCATGTGAGGATTTGAGCTTTGATATATGATGTTTTATGCCCATAACAGTTCTTTCTTTCATTGTGTGAATATTGACATCTTGATTTAGGGTAATGCTAGAACTTGCCTTGATTCTTAGTCGAACCCTGTGTCCATAAATAAAAAGAAAGAGAAAGAAAGAGAAAAAAAAGAAAAAAAAAAGTGGAAGAATAAAGGGAAGAATGTGCTAAGGCCCGCAAGAATAGGCAAGGGTTTTAAAAAAATCTGGGAAGTCATATGCCCAGAATGAAGTTCAGAATGACCTTAGCCTCGAACCAAAAAATTTTCACCTTATGCCTTAAGCCACATTACAACCAATGAAAGACCTAATGAGATGCACCTAGGACTTTTGACTAAAGGGGAAGACAATAAAAGATAGGCAAGCTTATGGTCAGAACCCAATCAAGATGTCCGGAGTGTAAACACTAGCCAAAACACTTAAGAGAAAGAGTGAAAGGGGAGGAACATCCTTATGCCCAGAACCCGATCTTGACTCAACTGATGGCATTTTTGTTTGTTTGATCATACTACTGGTTGCTTCTCTTAATCTTTATTATGCTGTTGGACTGAGAAAGTATAGCATGCTGTTTGTTTTCGTTTTTTATGTTTGGTGTGTCTGTGTCGTCCGTGTCTGTACTTGGGCAAAATCATGCATGCACGCTTGAGGACAATCGTGTTTAAAGTGTGTGCGTGTGATGAGCCCAAGTTTGTGCTCTGTTTTTGTGTCTGTTTTAGGTCTAGGTCGAGTCTTTTTCCTTTTGTTTGTGTTGTTTGGTCGCCTGGGAGGGCGTAGTTCAGTGGCAGGACCAGCTTGTGGGCAAGAGGTGCTCCAGGGGTCGAAAAGTGCCGTCACCTCTCGTGAAAGAGGTATGCGCCGGAAGCAAGGGGAATGGAGGCAAAACCGTCCCTTATGCCCATAAGTACCGCGCGAAAGCTGGCAGGCAAGAGAAGGAAGATAAGGGAAGAAGTCGGAGGCACAACAGGCGGGCGAGGAAGGACTGCAAGTGGGAGTTCGATATGGGCCGAAGGCGGCAACTATCCAAAAGAGACCGATGAGGCCAAACCACCGCCTTATCCAAAAGGAAACAAATCTTCATGAAGATTAGGTCTGAAAAGGGATAAGCATCTCCATGCTTGCATGAATCCGGCCGCAACATCATGGGCTGGGCCTTATGTTGCCCTAATCACTCCTATAAATACCCGAAGAGCTTCTAAAGCCAAGGGTGCTGAAAAACCATCCTGTTGTGCAGTATTTTGTGAAGTGGAAGCTAGCCCGGGCTGTGGGCATAATCTAGTACTTTTCGTTACATGTTTTGCATGGCACTTTTGGCCGTAGGTACTTATATTTTCGTTTAAGTAATTTCAATTCCAGTTATGTTTTCCTTTACATCTTTTGCTTGTGTTATTTACTTTATGTTCGGCTAAATTTTATATTCTGATTTGGACAAGATGATCTAAGCATTAACACTTAACTCGAGAGGTCTAATTTGGGCATAACAACTATACAAGCATATTGCCGATACACTAGGTTTGATTCCAAAAGGGTTGTAACAACTTGGTTAATTAATTGATCACTAGTTAACTAGGGAGTTCTGGCCACAAGTAATAATTTGGGCATAAGGCGAAACGCCATCGACCTCCAAAATAGTACAACGAGTGTTGGAGCTGTGACTGCTGTGAAATATCGGCGTAAGAGTCAAGTGGGTCTATCTAATTCCTAAAGCATTCTGGGCAAATCACAACTAGCGATAGGCCATCGCAGAGAGCGTGGATGTTGCCCGGGGTAGTTGATTTCCATTAGCTGACCCTTCTAAGGGATCATAAACTGAAAGGATAGATTGGGCAAGGGGTTTTTGCGTGCGGGACGAATGACAATAGGGGCGCAACAATTCTTATGCCTATAACCACTGGTATGCCAGTATAGTGATTAATCTTTGCACCAATGATCGAGTGTCCAGTTCATGTTTAGTGATTCAAACCCAAGTCAGAATTGTTTTGTTATTTGATTTATCTACCTTGTTATTTCAGTTTAGGTTGGAAACCCCGTTCTGCCCATAAGCACTTTTTGGTCAGAACACTGCAGGATACAAAGCCCTTTTAGTGACACCCTTGCGAAAGAAGTTACTGCTCAGTTCCCTGTGGATTCGACTCTGGACTTACCACTAGCTAGTCTAGTTGTGGGCACATGATATTTTATTTGCACAAAGCTCAAACGACAGCTTCGTCAAATTGGCGCCGTTGCCGGGGAACTGAGAGCGCTAGTAATTTCTTTTGTAATTTTTGTGTGAGTTTTGCCTTAACGTTTGTGTATGGGTCGTACCAGGAGTGCAGGTAACGAAGATCTTTTGTTCTACGCGGAGATTGAGCGACTTGTCCGACTGAACAACGTTAACAGACTCAGGGCAGAACAAGAAGCACAGGCAAGAGAGAGGCAGTTAGAAGCGGAGAGAGAGATGGCAGAAAATTCGGGGCCAGAGAATGACAACGCCAACAAGACTCTCCGAGACATGATGTTCCCGAACAACTTGAACCTCCGGCCATCAGCCATAGTACTACCGGAGATCACTGAAAATTGGGAGCTGAAGCATACCCTCATCCAAATTTTGCCCAAGTACAGTGATATGCCCGGAGAGGACCCTCAAATGCATCTCCAAGACTTTGAGATGGCATGTGGAACAGTGCGCACCGCCAGTCAAGCCCTTGGCGAGTACATCCGACTCCTCACTTTTCCGTTCTCTCTGTTAGAAGGAGCGAGGGAGTGGTTGTATGATTTGCCCGAAGGAAGCATTCGGACCTGGCAGGAGTTGCAAAGCAAGTTTTTGGAAAAATATTTTCCGGCCGCCCGAATCCAGAACTTGAGGACTCGGATAAGTAACATAAAGATGGGAAAAGGAGAAATCCTCTATGAGTATTGGGGAAGGTTCAAGCAGATGTTGGCCAAATGCCCACAACACCAAATACCGGATCATGACCTTATTCGGTATTTCGTGGGAGGACTCCGAAGGCAAGATAGACAATGGTTACACGCTGCATGTGGAGGATCGATCCTAAACAAGTACGCAGCGAAGGCTTTCAAACTCATAGCCGATATGGCCGAGGAATCGAGAGATGAGGAAGGGACTATAGTCAGAACTACTCCGGTGCAAACTCCTTCTGCCCAAGACGACAAGTTGGACAAGCTGTGCAACATGTTCGAGAAATTCATGACGAACCAAGGAACACCAAACCAAGGGACTCCCAACATCAGGAAGCCTGTGAAGGCAGCATGCCAACTTTGCATGGCAAATTCGCATGCAACTGATGAATGTCCTCAACCGGCAGACTGAAGATTGTGTTACGAAAATGGATTCAGAGGAATTTGGACTAACTTTGGAGGAAGGAATGGTTGAAGAAGTCAACAAAAGTGGCTGAAGAATCGTTCTTATTTTTTATCATAGGCGTGTTTGACCTTTTTCTTTATTAGCTATTTTCTTTTATCTTTATTTTCCAAGAAAAATTTTAGTATTTGTACCGAGTGGCTTGGAGAAGGGGGCAAGTAATGAAATCTGATTTCCTATCTTCTTCTTCTCTCTATTCCCTTCCCTGTTCTTCTCTTATTCCTTCTATTGTTCGATCAACAAATACAAATTAGATATAGTAATCAATTCGCACATAAGTGGGTCCATTACATTTGGTATTTCAGAGCGCAGGTTTTGCTTCTCTTTAGCAATTCTTGGGCAATCATGGCTGATGGAACTCGATTGAAGGAGATACAGGAAGCGCAGAAATGACTGGATCATATCCTGCAGATAGAAACTATGATGAGAACAGCTACTCAGGAAAAAATACAAGAGCAGATATCCAACATCGAAAACAAGGTAGACCAAAAAATGTTGGGGATCGACAAAAAGTGTGAGCATCTCTCGAACACTCTAGCCGAGATCAAATTGCAGTTGCTGAATCTGAACAAGGAAGGTGGTGAGCGGTCAATTCTGGGTGAAAACCCTTTTGCTTCAAAAACAGGAGGTAGTGGGTTTAAATCCTCAGCTTTTTCTTCAAAATTTAAAAATGATTATTCACAGAATGGCTCTGGAAATTCATTACACAAGGTGGATTTTCCAAAGTTTAATGGATCTAATCCGAGAGCATGGATCATCAAGTGTAATAGCTATTTTAAGCTCACTTCAGCCTTGAGTGATGAACACATGGTTCAAATGGCTATACATAATTTTGAGGGTAAAGCTCTACAGTGGTTCCAGAATTTTGGTAATGAGAATATCATGGATATTTCATGGGAGCAGTTTCTACAAGTGGTGGCAGCTCGGTTTGAGGATTTGAATGAAGGTAAAATCGTGATGGAATTTAAAAACCTTAAGCAAATAGGCACCTATGTCGATTATGTGGATAAATTTGAGGAGTTGAGGTCTTGTTTATTGCTTAGCAACAGTATGAACTATTCTGAGGACTACTTTGTGGCTAGCTTCATTAGTGGCCTTACTGATGAAATGCAGGGGTTTATGTTGTTATTTAAACCAAAATCTCTACAAGAAGCTATTGAAATTGGGCAGAGGCATCTCTTCACATTGGGTGCTCTGTCTAAAAGGGTTAGACCGGCTCCTAAGGCCTTCCAAAACGTGAGTACTGTCGAAACATGGTATAGACATGTTGTAGAAAAAAGATGTAAAAGAAGGTTGAAAGTTATATTGCTTGTAATGTTTATGTATTACAACCACCCTTTTATAGGGTTAAAATAAACTATACAAGGTAAGAACATAAAAGGTAATATCCATCAAGGATCCTTGATTGATCCTCAATCAAGATTTTGATTTCTTTCCTTTCAACACTCCCCCTCAAGTTGAGTGACGGGATTTCCGATACTCAACTTGCTAAGGACTTCTGAAAAACTCTTGGAGTTTACTGCTTTGGTTAGAATATCAGCAAGTTGGTCTTCAGATCGAACAAAAGGTAAAGCCACGATACCTCCTTCAATCTTCTCTTTGATAAAATGCCGATCAACTTCAACATGTTTCGTCTGTCGTGTTGTACAGGATTTTCAGATATACTGATGGCAGCCTTGTTGTCGCAGAACATTTGACATGTCTTAGTTGGATGAATACCCAACTCCATTAAAAGTCTTCTCAACCAAAGAACTTCAGTCAGACCACTCTTGATTCCTCTAAACTCGGCTTCAGCACTTGAAAGGGCCACAACCTTCTGTTTCTTGCTTCTCCATGAGACAAGGTTTCCTCCAATCAAGGTAAAGTATCCGGCGGTAGATTTCCTGTCGACTAGGTTCCCAGCCCAATCAGCATCAGTGTAGGCTTGTATCTCAAGATGTTCAGTTTTTTTGAACAGAAGGCCATAATCAAAAGTTCCCTTTAAGTATCTCACAATTCTGAAAGCAGCTTCTAAGTGGTCCGCTTGGGGTTGGTGCATAAACTGACTTACAACACCAACAGCATAAGCAATATCGGGTCGAGTATGAGAAAGATAGATAAGCTTCCCAACAAGACGCTGATATTGCCCTCGATCTGCTAATTCGCCACCTTCCACAATTTGTAACCTATGATTTACCACAATGGGTGTTTCTGCTGGCTTGCAATCAAGCATTCCTGTCTCAGCCAAAAGATCTAGAGTGTACTTTTTCTGGCTGATGAAGATTCCCCTTTTTGATCTAAGTACTTCAATTCCAAGAAAGTACTTTAGCTTTCCCAAGTCCTTCATTTCAAATTCCTTGAAAAGGTTGCCCTTCAGTTTCTGGATCTCTTCTAAGTCATCTCCTGTTATGATCATATCATCCACATAAATAACAAGACATGAAATGAGTTTACCTCGTCTCTTAATGAACAAGGTGTGATCAGAGTTACTCTGCTGGTATCCGAACTTCTTCATGGCTGTAGTAAACCTGCCAAACCAAGCTCTGGGAGACTGTTTGAGCCCATACAGAGTTTTCCTCAATTTGCATACTTCACCCTCTTCGAACTCATCTGAGAACCCTTGGGGTGCTTCCATGTAGACCTCTCTTTCTTCTTCCAATTCCCCGTGAAGAAAAGCATTGGTAACATCAAACTGATGGAGATCCCAATCTTTGTTGGCTGCGATAGAAAGAAGAGTTCTGACAGTATTCATTTTTGCCACCGGTGAGAAGGTCTCTGCATAGTCAATCCCATATGTCTGTGTATATCCTTTTGCAACCAACCGAGCTTTGTATCTCTCAATGGACCCATCATGTCACACCCCAATTTCTGAAGGAATAACTACAATTGAGGTGCAACTAAATCATTGAAATGAACAAGGGAAAAACCTTGTAAAATACGAATAATGGAATGATAAATCGGGCATCGCCCCTTTGGATGAAGAAAGACAGATATCCGAATGATACTAATCAATCGACAAACATAACAACTTCAGGATCACAAAGTTTAGTTTCATGTCTCGGATAACCAACATTCATTAATCGAAATACTAAAGAGTCAAGAGTTTAAGCTCATCAAGAGATATCATTTAGAGTCATAACATAAAAGTCTTAAGTCAAGAAAACGAAAGACAAATAAAGACCAGTACTACAGCGGAAGTCAAAACACGGAGTTGAACCCTAGCCTCAGCTCTCCCCGTCAACACCAGCCATCAACCTGAAAAACATTTGAAAATATTTGGGCTAAGTACTAATGTACTTAGTGGGCTACAACTTTTAAAACATTTCACAATTCGTAAGAGCAGTTTATCCAATCATTCATGACATGACTTAGAAGGTTTTAAAACAAAAAGAACTTCTAAGCATGTTAAAGTATTTCATTTTATTAGCGCGCCATTGTCACACTCTGTTTAGTTACTCGCTGTGATA
Source organism: Salvia miltiorrhiza (assembly GCF_028751815.1). Classification (NCBI taxonomy): domain Eukaryota; kingdom Viridiplantae; phylum Streptophyta; class Magnoliopsida; order Lamiales; family Lamiaceae; genus Salvia; species Salvia miltiorrhiza. The sequence continues at coordinate 49,613,746 of NC_080391.1, forward strand.
CCGGACCTTTTAGCCACCGACGTATCGCTTTCTCCCATGACACTTGCCCTGAGGACGTAACTCAGACAAGTTGAATTGACCTCGGGACGCTACCCGGGCAGGCCTTACATGATACATGCTCCGGAACACATCCAGCCAAGCACCCTTATAACGCCTCTTACATGAATTAGTGCCCGATGGAGATCAACCCACCGAAACAACTAACAAGTGTACACAATTCTCAAACAACGTGTTAGGTCATAAGAGAACCTCGATCGATCCATGAATTGCGAGCCTTAAACATAACAGAGCGCACAAAAATACTTATTGGATAAACAGTTTTCTATTCATGAAACATTTAGAGCTTAATAACTCAAGCATACATTTGAAAAATAAGCCCACCTGTATAGGCAATGCCTGTCGTTAAATTTTATCTCTGAATCGGAAAAGTGGTGCTAATCCTCACGATCCACGAAGCCTACAAGAAATCTATACTCTTAATAGGTCTCCTGAATCTAATCTTAAGCCATAGTAACGTGCTTAATATTTTATAATTCACTTAGCCGGGTTTTCAAAATTTAATGAATAAATAATTGAAAACTAAAATTTTTGAGTTAAGGACACCAACAATATCCTTACTCGTTTTTCTTTATTAATTGGATAACCAATTAAATCATAAATACTTTTATTGCATGCTGCAAGTGCAATACATTTCATGCTTTAAACATATAATAAGTAATCACTTAAAATATGCACATATTAATAATATAATATTATGCAATTATACCTTGAAATTATTAATTAATCAAACCCAAGTATAAGGTCTAATTAATAAACTAATTGAACAATTAAAATAGTGAAATCCTAACTTTAAAACTAAATAAATAGCAGCCCAACTCTTTAACATAAAACAGAGGCCCAAAACATAATTAAAATCGGCCCACTTCCTAAAAAAAAGGCAGCCCATCTTTGGGCCCAACCCTAAATTCATCTTCATTTAACACACCCACACACACACAACACACGCACACACCCACAACGCAGCAGCTGCGCTGCAAACACTCCCCCTCCCCCTTCTTCCCTTCTCCGGCGACGGTAGGCGTCGCCGGCCACGCCGCCGCCGCCGACAACCCTCTCCCTCTCCTCTGCTCTCCTATCTCCCTCAAACAGACGCCCATCACCTCTCTCTCTCTCTCTCTCATCACGTCGGAAGTCCGCCGCCGCGGAGACTCGCCGGGGAAGCAGCGGCGACAAGCCGCGCCACCCTCGGCTCTCCCTCCGCTCTCTCGAATTTCGCCCCCATCACTCGCCCTCTATCTCACCGAACCCAGAACTCCCTCCGACGACTGCACCAGACCAGCCGCCGCCGCCGCCTGAACTCCCTCCCTCCTCACTCAAATTGGCCGACAGCAGCAGAAGAAGCAGACTGCCGCCGCACCCTCCACCTCCCTTTCGACCTCCGGCGAACGCGCCTCCGCGTCGCCTCCAGTCGATGAAGGACGCCGCCTTCACCGGCTCCCTCACAGCCCCGCCGTCGCCTCACTCCGAAGTCCGACAGCCGTAGCAGCTAGCCGAGCTAACCACCGCCACCCCCTTAGCTCCTGCATCCCTATCTCTCTTCGTCCTCGGCTCGACAGCAGCGGGCAGAGCCGCCGTGCCGCGGCCTCCCTCTGTTTCGCATCTCTCTCATGATCCAGCCCAACACTCACACAACAACAATTTCAAAGCAAAAACAAGAATTCAAGACTCTACCTTTCTTTTCCTTTCATTGTTAAAACAAATCATGTTTCATATATGCATATATATACAAATTTATATTCAAGCATCTTCAGTTTGTTGCTTCTAATAAGCAAATACATGAGTTTGTTGACTGAGCTATCAGCTATGCATACATATAATACATATATATATATATATATATATATATATATATATATATATATATATGAATGGTGGAATAGATGTGCGTGTGGGATTTCTAGTTTGAGGTAGAGGTAATAACCTTTAGAAATAATTCTGTTGTGTTGTTGATTTGTGATGGCTAGAATCAATTTGTTGCTGCAGAAAGGTATGGTGTTGAATCTGCAGTTGTTTACTAAATGGAGCTTTGCACTTGATTTTTTTTTTGTATGGTGTTGGAACGAGAGTAGGGAGAGAGCAGGTGAGAGGATTGAGTGAAGAAAAGCTTAAGCTTGGCTTATAGAGGAAGATAGTAAAAATTACTTAATGAGGAAGTTAAAGATTTGGATAGGAATAATTGGATATTTAGAATGATAGGATAAGCTTAAGAACAAGTGGATGGTATAAAAATAAAAATAAATTAATATCCATGGCTTTAATCAAAATAGTTTTGAATAAAATCCTTGATCACTCATTCAGGGATGACTAGCACCGGGCTCTTGAATTAATACACGAAATTAATAAAATCAGGGTCCAAAACTAAATTACTGAACTCCGACACGCATTAACAATCAAAGTCGTAAATAGACTTTAATTTAAAACTTGTTTAAATAAATAATGATATATTATACAATCGTATATTCATATAATTCAATCTATATGTAATGCACAAAGATTAAGAAACTAAAATTGTAAAAAGCTTTTGAAAATAATTTTGTTGGAATTAAAAATAAATCATTCATTTTCATTTCTCCGGCATAGATCATCTTAATCTAATCTTAAAATAAATTCTAAACTTAATAGGAATGGGCGGGGTATTACACATCAGGTTTTCGTTTGATTGTGAAGACCCATCGACACCCTACAGGCTTCTTCCCTTTCGGTAACCTGCACTTCTCCCAGGTGTGATTCCGATTCAAGGCACCTATTTCTTTCTTCATAGCATCTCTCCAATGTTCGATCTTAAGTGCCTGTTCTACTGTTGCTGGAATCTCTTCTTCATACAAAGCTGTTTCATATGCCATAGCACTTTGGGACAGGTTTCCCTTGGCGATATTCCCAACAGAGTATCGAGACTTCTTCACAGTTTTCTCCGGGGTGTATCTTTTAGGAGGGACACCTCGATTACTCCTAGGAGGTAAAATATACCTCCCAGTATCACCATCAACTGCATTTTCCACTTGTTCTTCTTCAAGGACTTGAGAATCAATATGATTAGTCAAATCAAAAGACATGGTGGTAGGCTCAGAAGGTTCAAAGTTCCTTACCTCAGGTATCGGCGGAGGAGAAGATATGGGCTCAGATAGCGGAGGAGATTGTTCTGATGTGAATAAAATTAGCTCGGTAGCAGGGTTAACTTTTTCTGTTGAATCCGCCTCCGGACCTGGCATTGGCAACCAACTTAACAAGTCGACCTCACTCTCTTTCTCACTCTCCCCCTGACTGTTAAGGTGGTTATCATAAAAATGCTCAGTTTCGAGAAAATCACAGTTCATGGTAGTTAGGATTTGACGAGTTTTTGGATTGTAACACCTATACCCCTTTTGATTGACACCACACCCCACAAAGACACATTTAAGAGCACATGGGGAAAGTTTAGTTCTTTCATGCTTAGGGATATGAACGAAAACAGAACTACCAAAGACCCGGGGTTGAAGAGTGAGACTGAGAGGGACAGAGGCTAGAGTGGATAATTTTTGTAACGGGGTTTGAAGTTTGAGGGTTCTAGTGGGAAGGCGGTTTATAAGGTAAACCGAGGTTGCGACAGCTTCGGGCCAAAAATAGGTGGGTACCTTAGACTCAATCATCATAGCTCGGGTCATTTCAAGCAAGATTCTATTCTTTCGTTCGGCAACACCGTTTTGTTCAGGAGTATGGGGACAAGTGGTTTGATGAACTATCCCTTTTTGTTGACAAAAGTTCTGCATGTTATGATTGACAAATTCACCCCCATTATCAGTTCTAAGGACTTGGATATTTTTCTGGAATTGATTTTGCACCATGGCGAAAAAATGAGTAAATTTATCAAAAACTTGAGATTTATGTTTAGCCCTATTTTGTGATGATTTTGTGAGTTTTCCTGCTGTGCATTCGAGCTCGTTTCGTACCTTTTTGCTCTATATTTCACGTGATCGATGATCTTTTTGGATGTACTATTGTCGCGTGCAGGATTCGCGAGTTGCCGAGCGTTTTGGCATTGTTTCGAGCATGTTTTGGAGTCAGGCTCACGGCCGCGGCCCCACGGCGCGGGCCGTGCAACCTTGGAAGAAACTGCGAAGACCACCCACGGCGGCGCCGTCCCACGGCGGCCGCCGTCCACGGCGCCGCCGTCCCTGGCCAAATCCGACAGTTACATTTTCACCTTTAAAAGCCGATTTTTAGGGTTTTGAAGACTTACTTCGACCCCAGCAGGCTCCTAGGCGATTTCCACTGGTTTCCCCTTAGTTTTAGAGTAGTTTAAGCATCTACAAACATCTTTTAGACTTGGTGATTGAAGATTATGTTTGTTTTCACTACATAGATTGAAGATTTGGATCGTACTCGCTGTAAGAACTTGGTTATTGCTTTCTTTACTCTTGAATGCTAGTCTTTTCCCTTCGCGTAAATTAATGTTGCTTCGAGTTTAATTGATGAATTGTTTGTTCTTTAATCTCGCCTAGATAACCATTGCTTTATAATTGATTGAACTATCTAATGCTTTCTCAATTGCTAGTTAGAACCCTAGGTTTATTAGTTCCCTGCGTTCTTTATCTGCTTCCTATTTTTCGCCTAGATAGATTTATATGCTTTCTGTTGATTCTGCACTAGATAATTTTACAAGCTTTATTTAATTACGCCTAGATTTAAAGAGAGAGTGCCAGACCCAGCTATCCGATTAGAGTGTTTAGGTTTTATTTCTGTACTTGTGAGTAGCACAATTGAAGCCCTGCTAAGTCTTCCTTGAGAGACGACTTGAGTCACCTTACCACCCTAGGACGACCTCGTATAAATTCGAGTCCATCCGCTAGGTGTTTTTAGGATGAGTCAATTTATTTTTGAGAAAATATACCCATGTCATTCTAGTGCAATCATCAACAAACAGCAGAAAATATTTAAACCCTTGACCCCCGGCAACAGGTGAAGGACCCCAAACATCATAATGAACTAAAGAAAAAATAGAATCGACTTGAGTATCACTGGGTTTAAAAGGCTGTCGATGACTTTTAGCCAAAACACAAGTTTCGCAAGACAAGGTATTATTTTGCATAATTTTAGGAAATAAAGTTTTAAGGTAACCCGTGGATGGATGCCCTAACCGACGGTGCCAAAGCCAGGCTTCCCGGTCTGCAGTTCCGTGAGCCAGCATCACCTTGCCTTGTTGAGCTATTTCATCCACATAGGACAATCCATCTCGCTCAGTGCCACGCCCAATAATCTCCTCCGTCCTGATATCCTGAAGTAAACAGAAGTGAGGATGCATAAGCATGGTACAATTGAGCTCTTTAGTAACATGGCTAATGGATAAGAGTTTGTGTGAAAGAGACGGGGCATAAAGACAATTTGAGAGACGTAAAGTAGGGGAAATTTCTATAGTTCCGGCTCCTTCAACACGAGTCAAATCACCACTAGCAGTCTGAACATGCGTACGATGTGATGTTGATGACTTAATAATATCAGTTTTATCAAAAGTCATTGTATCAGTGGCCCCACAATAAAAAATCCACCCATTTTCTTTATCCCTAGTATCACAAGTGGTTTGGTAAGCAGCGGAGATATTTAGGGAATTTTTACATAATTGAGGGCTGGTTTTAACATTATATAGAAGAGTGGGGTGGTTTTGTACTTTCTGACAACTCAAAGGGGCAGTTGGCAAGAGATGGGGTGAGTTCTGCAATTTATTAAAATCTAGGGATGGCTTGTGTAAATTATCAGAACCTATGGGGGCAGAATGCATAAAATAGGGTGACTTTTGTAAATAAGGGGAAGATGGAGGGTTTAGTGTGACAACACTAAACCCTATACCTGATTGTGCCCTAATTTTCCCCATTTCTGCCGCCTCCAATGTGCCTTCTCCCCTTTCGTTTTTTTCAGCCGGCAAGAGCTGGTTCTCCGCCTCTGCCGCGACTCTCGCTGCCACCGCCGGCGCTCTGGTCGCCTCTTGGCCACCTCCAACGCTGCTCACCACCTTCCCTTTCGCCACTTTGTGATTACCCTTCATTTTTCGTGATGAAGAGTTGCCTGAGCGGTTTGGCTGACCTTTGCCGGTGTTGGTCGGCTGAAAACAGCCTTCTGGCCGTGGCGCATGGCAGTGAACGGTGGCAATCCCGGTCCCGATGGCTCCTGAGGATGAAGGGTCCGGGTTGGTAGGGTTGGTTGCCGGCTGTAGTCGGGCGGCCTCCCATCTCACTCTTGAGAATGTCGACTTGGCTGAGGGAACGGGAACTTCCTTGAGAATGTCCCGACGAAGTCTGTCATATCTCCCATCAAATCCGGAGAGGAACTGAAATAATCGGCGACTTCCGATCAGTTTTCGGTGTTTATTAATCCCTACTTCACAGCAGTCGAGTGGATTTGGATCTCTTCGATCCATTCTGTGGATTTGTTGAGTTGATTCATTTGAATCTGTTTGGCTTATGGTTTCGATTTCACCTGACATTCGGTGGGTTTTTTTTTTGTGTATTCAGGAATGAAGAAGAACAGAGGCTGCCTTGATTGGGTTCAAATTGGCTAGGAAAGGTTTTGGTTTTGGGTTATGAACGATGATGATTCATTTCTGAGTTCCTAAGGTTGAACCTACTCTGATACCATGTCGAAACATGGTATAGACATGTTGTAGAAAAAAGATGTAAAAGAAGGTTGAAAGTTATATTGCTTGTAATGTTTATGTATTACAACCACCCTTTTATAGGGTTAAAATAAACTATACAAGGTAAGAACATAAAAGGTAATATCCATCAAGGATCCTTGATTGATCCTCAATCAAGATTTTGATTTCTTTCCTTTCAACAAGTACTGGGTATAAGAGACCAGAGGGTACTGTGGTACACAAACCATGTAACACCCCAAATATTTAGATTTATTATAGAGAGTTAATTTCTAGTATTTTCTTTTATAGCTTATTTTTTTTAATAATTACATGATACATATAGATATGCACCATTAATTTTATTATTATTATTATTATTATTATTATTATTATTATTATTATTATTATTATTATTATTATTATTATTATTATTATTATTAATGATTCCTAATAGGACTAGAACTCTTTAAAGACTAGTATAAATATGAGATCTATTTCAAACCCTAAAACAAAAAAAAAGACACACACGCATACATTGAAATTAGCTCTAGCTAGCTTCATCAGGTGAGATGAACGTTTTTCTTGAAACTGGTAAGGTTTATAATTCCTTTTTTTTAAGTATGATGTAGTCTTTCACTTTTCTACTATCTTCAAATAGAATAGGGTTAATAATAGGGTGACGTTTTGATATTTTTATTTTTTTTATTTTTCCTAAGAATGCTTGATGAGTTGATCAGAATAACTTTTAATTTTTTTTTTGTTTTGTCGTGTTCAAAGTTTATTAACTATTTTTTTTCTAAAGGAAATATTTTAGTTGCTTTTAATCTATGAATTTGATTAATAGTCTTCAATACACTGAGTCAGACGATTTTTCTAATTATTAGTTTAGTTTTAAAACTTTGACATGTTTATTGCTTTGGTTAGTTTTTTTTTAAAAGATTTTATTCATTTATTTCCTTTGTTAATTAAATTTTAATAAAGAATTTTAGTTTAAGTTATTATAGGATTTTATTGAAATCTTTTATCAATTTAATTAGGTGCGGTATAACAAGGATCCTTATTCCGATTTTGATTGAATTTATAAGCTTCGACTTTAAGGTGAGGGATTATATGCTTGTGGTTATATTCATGTATGTTTTTATATGCTCTTAGTTCATGTTTGATTATACTTGCTCAGCCATGTTTAGACACATGTTCAGCCATGTAGAAATACATGTTCAGAATATCAGCCATGTTGAAATACATGTTCAGCCATGTAGAAATACATGTTCAGAAAATCAGCCATGTTGAAATACATGTTCAGCCATGTAGAAATACATGTTCAGAAAATCAGCCATGTTGAAATACATGTTCAGCCATGTAGAAATACATGTTCAGAAATTTAGCCATGTTGAAATACATGTTCAGGGGCTCTCAGTTCGCCCATCAGATTATCAGTATATGTGTATGATAATGTGAATTATTTGCATGTTCAAGCGTATGTGAATATTTGCATGGTTTCTCACTGAGTATATTTTCAATATGCTCACCCCTTATCTTTCAGTTTTGAAGTTTTGGAGTCGAGGTGGCCATGGAAGTCGAGAATGACTAGAGATTTAGTATTTCCATAGAAATTTAAGTTGAACATGTCACTTTCTTTTAGTTTATCTTTTTCTTCCATGTTACTACATTAGTTTTAGCAAGTTGATTTTGAATTAGTTTAAATTGTGATAGTTAAGGAATTTTATTTTTAACTATTAGTTCTTCAAGATTTTAGTTTGAAAAGTTTATGAAAATTGGGGCGTTACAAACCAAATACCCCCAACAGCATTAAGACACAAGTGAAGCTACTAACTAGTGCTGAGATGGCAGCAAGGAGGGAGAAGGGTTTATGTTACAACTGTGATGAGCAGTTTGCACCAGGGCATAAGTGCAAACATAGGATTTTCTATACTACCATGGATGAAGACCAGGAATTGTGCCATCTTCAAAATAATGGAGATGAAGTGGAGTTCATCACTGGGGAACTGGAACATGTTGAAGAAATCCATATGACTATGAATGCCATAATGGGGAATACCAACTCTAAGACTATGAGAGTTATTGGGGAATCTAAGGGAAGGAAGTTAAAGATTCTTTTGGATACAGGGAGCACCCTCAGTTTTCTACAAGAGGGGGTAGCTAAGGAGTTAGGGGTGGCAGTGATGCATGAGAGACCAATCCTGGTCAAAGTAGCTAATGGGCAGAAACTTACTAGTACTAAGGTAGCCCCAGATTTTTCTTGGGAGGTACAAGGCCAACAATTCACTTTTTCACCTAGAATTTTGGCTAATGAAGGGTATGATCTGATTCTGGGTAGTGATTGGTTGGAATTTTGTACACCTATCTTATTGGATTACAAGGGAATGACATTTTCAGTCTTCTCAGGAGGGAGAAAGGTAAAACTTAAAGCTATTACGGATGCAGCACAATTTCAACACATTAGCTGCCAGAGCTTATTCCAAATGGTACACTATCATATGGAAGAAATAGAAGAGATGTACCTTGTAACATCTGATTCTATAGCAGGTATCTCTGAGTCCCCAGCTGAACTGACCCAATTATTGGAGGAATTCAGTGATATATTTACAGAGCCCCAGTGCCTTCCACCTGAAAGGAATGTTGAGCATCACATTTTGCTGAAACCAGGTAGCATACCAAAGCATCAATACCCTTATAGGACTAATCATAGTCATAAGGATGAAATTGAGAAAATTGTTCAAGAATTATTAAGCTCTGGAATTATTCAGCACAGTCAAAGTCCTTTTGCCTCTCCAGTTATACTTGTTAAGAAAAAAGATGGCACCTGGAGGATGTGTGTAGACTACAGGTATCTAAATTCTCTCACAATAAAGCATGATTACCCTATACCTTTGATTGATGAACTGCTGGATGAACTACATGGCTCTAAGTTCTTCTCCAAACTGGATTTAAGGTCAGGGTATTTTCAGATTCGAATGAAGGCTGAGGATAAGTATCTAACTGCTTTTAGCACACATCATGGTCATTTTGAATTCTTAGTGATGCCTTTTGGCTTATGTAATGCCCCGGCCACTTTTCAATCTCTCATGAATCAAGTATTTCAGCCATGTTTGAGGAAGTTTGTGCTTGTCTTTTTTGATGATATACTGGTGTACAGCAAATTTTGGGAAGAACATATGCAGCATCTAAGGACAGTCTTAACTATCCTCAGGATAAATACCTTGTATGCCAAGAAAAGTAAATGTCAGTTTGGTCAACAAAGAGTGGAATACTTAGGCCATGTCATTACAGAGGATGGGGTTTCCACTGACCCTGAGAAGGTTATTAACATGAATGAGTGGCCACTTCCTGCTACTCTTAAGCAACTAAGAGGGTTCTTGGGCTTAACTGGCTATTACAGAAAATTTATTAGGAGCTATGGTATTATCAGTAAACCTCTTACTGATATGCTCAAAAAAGATAGTTTCAGGTGGACAGCTGAAGCTACCAAGGCTTTTGAGGAGCTAAAAATAGCCATGACTACTGCACCTGTTTTGGCATTACCGGATTTTAGTCAGCCTTTCATATTGGAAACAGATGCTAGTGGAAAGGGTGTTGGCGCTGTATTAATGCAAAATAAGAGGCCCATTGCCTTCATGAGTAGGGCACTTGGTCCTAGAAACCAAGCTCTGTCAGTTTATGAGAGGGAGTTTATTGCTGTGATTATGGCTGTGCAAAAATGGAGAACATACCTACAGGGGAATAAGTTTATTATACGAACTGATCAACAATCCCTTAGACACTTACTGGATCAGAGGGTAATGAACCCTGTTCAGCAACGGTGGTTGACCAAACTTTTGGGGCTGGATTATGAAATCCAGTATAAAAAGGGGGTGGAAAACAAGGCGGCTGATGCTTTGTCTAGATACCCACTGGATAACGAGAGTTGTTTTGCTATCACAACAGTGGTGCCCTTATGGATGCAAAAGGTACAACAAAGTTATGCTGGTGATTCTTATTTTTCTCAGCTTTTGGTTACTAAACTAGTTGATCCCTCTGCTCATCCTGACTTTAGTGTGGTTGCTGGAATTCTCAAGTTCAAAGGCAGGGTTGTTATTGGATCTGCCACGAATCTCAGGCAGATTATACTAAGTGAGGTGCATGACACACCTTTCGGGGGGCATTCCGGTGTGCACGCTACTTATACCAAGTTGAAAGGGTTCTTCTACTGGCCCCATATGAAGACTGATGTGGAATCTCTAATAAAAGAATGCGATATTTGTCAGAGGAACAAGGCTGATCACTCTTCTTATCCGGAGTTACTACAACCCTTGCCCATTCCAGATAAGGTTTGGACTCACATTTCAATGGACTTTGTGGAGGGTCTGCCTAAGTCAGCGGGTAAAAATGTGAGCTTGGTAGTAGTGGACAGGTTGAGTAAGTATGGTCATTTCCTAGCTCTATCTCATCCTTTTTCTGCCCAGTCGGTTGCCAAGCTCTTCCTGGATAACATCTACAAATTACATGGCCCACCGATCAGTATTGTATCTGGTCGTGATAAGGTTTTCACTAGCTTATTTTGGCGAGAGTTGTTCAAATCGATTGGTACTCGGCTGGACATGTCCACGGCGTATCATCCTCAGTCGGATGGACAGACGGAAAGGCTTAACCAGTGTCTGGAATCGTATCTACGTTGTATGGTGGGTGCCCATCCTAAACAATGGGCAAAGTGGCTTCCTTTGGCTGAATACTGGTACAATACCAATTTTCACAGTGGTCTCAAACTTACTCCCTACCAGGCTCTCTATGGTATCCCTCCTCCCCATACAGGATTAGGAGCTTATTTAAATACTTCAAACCAGGAGGTCAAGGAGTGGCTGTCTCAAAGGCAACATACCGTCCACATTCTTAAAGAAAACTTACAACAGGCTCAAGCTCGAATGAAGTTTTTTGCAGATAGGAAAAGAAGTGAGCGTACCTTCGAAGCTGGGGAATTTGTGTATCTCAAGCTTCAACCTTTCCGCCAAAATTCGGTCTCCATGAGGAAAAACTTGAAGTTGGCTGCTAGGTATTATGGTCCATACGAGATCCTGGAAAAAATTGGAAACGTCGCTTATAAATTAGGGCTCCCCGAGTCCTCCAAGGTTCATCCCGTATTTCATGTCTCGCTACTGAAGAAATGTTTATCAAAAAACATTATTCCTTCTACTGAGTTACCGGATCTAGACGCAGAAGGGCATTTCAAGGTCTCACCTTTTTCAATTCTTGCTCGCCGTATTGTTACCAGAGACGGCAGGGAGGTTCCTCAAGCACTGGTTCAGTGGGCTCACGGTGACGAGGGGTCTTCTAGCTGGGAAGATGTTAAGCTACTCCGGCGCAAGTTTCCAGATTTTGATCCTTGCGGACAAGGATCTCCAAATGAAGGGAGTATTGTTACGAAAATGGATTCAGAGGAATTTGGACTAACTTTGGAGGAAGGAATGGTTGAAGAAGTCAACAAAAGTGGCTGAAGAATCGTTCTTATTTTTTATCATAGGCGTGTTTGACCTTTTTCTTTATTAGCTATTTTCTTTTATCTTTATTTTCCAAGAAACATTTTAGTATTTGTACCGAGTGGCTTGGAGAAGGGGGCAAGTAATGAAATCTGATTTCCTATCTTCTTCTTCTCTCTATTCCCTTCCTTGTTCTTCTCTTATTCCTTCTATTGTTCGATCAACAAATACAAATTAGATATAGTAATCAATTCGCACATAAGTGGGTCCATTACAGATTGAAGGACTAAAGACCGCTTGACTGAAGATTGGAACTGAAAAGGCTAAAGACAAATATTGAAGTATTTAAAGGACGAAGACTTTACTGAAAATTCGGTTATGACTGAATAACTAATGTTGGCCACGTGGAAATAGCGGACTGATACATAAGTCAAGTATCAGTGGACATTTTCATCGGACTGAAGACTTAAGTTTAAAAGAGCCACGTACTCACGCCAAGTACAACCGCATTAAATGCAAAGATATAAAGATCGTCCTCTCCTGAGCAGGGCTTTCCTATTTCGTGCTAACTTTTTTGAAGCACCATGCTCCTACAGCTAGAGATGTCCATTCCTCAAGAAATCAGGAGCCTAGAAGATTGAAGCCTCAGCCCAAGATTTAAATCTATGTCACAACGGCCTAATTCTTGAAGACCATCTCACAAACGGATCTATTCAAGACTTCGCCTATAAATAGAGCTCAAGGATCACCTTCAATTTTTACCGATTTAAACACTTAAGCTGAAACTCTGCCAAATTTGCATCTCAGCCTATTCACTGCTATCCAAAGTTTGAATCGAAGAAGAGAATATCCAAAGCCCAAATTAGCTCACTGATTACTTACATTCTCTTACATCCGTAGGCAATTTCATTGTAAATCTCTAGCCTAAGTTTCGATTACTAAAAGCATGTTCTTAGTAATCTAGTTATTACTCGAACCCTTTTTTAAACGAGCGAAAAGAAAGTTTGAAAGAGAGAGAGTTCCAGACTATTGTCTGAACTCAAGAGTTCTTAGCCCCCGCAAGCAAGACGAGTGTAGTCATTGCAACTACGTGTTGAAAAGGAGACGAGAAGTCCAATCCAGTGTATTGACACTGAAACCTAGTGTTGAGAAATTAATGAAATATCCATGCCATAATTTTGATGATACCAAAACTCTTAGATTTTCTTTTTCTAGGCTAGAACTTTTTGAACTCAAATGTTAGAGTTCAGTTAACTAGCCAGACTGAAGGTTTGAAGACTAAATACCGGTTGACTGAAGATCGAAGGACTGAAGACCGCTTGACTGAAGATCGTAACTGAAAAGGCTGAAGAAAAATACTGAAGTATTTAATGGATGAAGACTTCACTGAAGATTCAGTTATGACTGAATAACTAATGCTGGCCACGTGGGAATAGCGGACTGATACTTAAGTCAAGTATCAGTTGACATTCTTCATCGGACTGAACCTTAAGTTAAAATGAAGCCACGTACACACCAAGTACAATAGCATTAAATGCAAAGATATGGAGATCGTCCTTCCTCTGCAAAGCTTTCCTATTTTGTACAACCTTTTCAGAAATACCATACTCCTGCATCTAGAGACGCCCCTTTCTCTGCAAATCAGGAGCCTCAAGGATTGAATCCTCAGCCCAAGGATTGAATCCTCAGCCCAAGATTCAAATCTATTTCACAACGGCCGAATTCTTGAAGACCATCTCGCCAACGGATCTATTCAAGACTTCGCCTATAAATAGAGCTCGAGGATCATCTTCAATCTTCACCGATTCAAATACTCAAGCCGAACCTCTGCCAAATTTGCGACTCAGCCATTCTACTGCTATCCAAAGTTTAAATCGAAGAAGAGAATATTCCAAGTTCAAATCAGTGTACTGTACCAAAATTCTCTTACATCCTTAGGCAATTACATTGTAAAATCCCTAGCCTAAGTCTTTGATCACAAAGAGCTTGTTCTTTATATATAATCCTGTTGGTATTTCAAACCCCTTTTCAAAAGAGCGAAAATAGAGTTTGAGAGAGAGAGTTCTAGACTATTGTCTGAACTCAAGCGATCTTAGCCCCCGCAAGCAAGGCGAGTGTAGTCATTGCAACTGCGAGCTGAGAAGGAGACGAGAAGTCCAATCTGAGTATTGGCACTGAAACCTTGTTCCAGTTTAAGGTTTGTTGTGCACCTGTAAGCACAGGCCCAGAGTGATTGTCAGTGTGATCAACTGACTGTGGACGTAGGACCACGTAAAAATATCGTGTTGTTTATCGCTTTCAGTATTTACTTTCATTGTTGTGCAAAACTCTTTACTTAACTGAAATTGATTATCTGAAAAGATAAACTTAAATCTGACAAAGTGTTAATCACAAAGGCTATTTCTTAAGTTTAATTTCTGCTGCTAGTGTTATTAGTCTAACTGACAAATCCTTGGATAGTTAGTAAGATTCATAACACTTATCTGATTTCAAATTATAGACTGAAACCTTACGTGGATTATCAGTTAAAGCTTTGTGCTTGACTGAAATCAAAATACTGAAGTCATTTCAGTATCAGTCTATACCCTTATTTTAACTGAAACAATCCTTGACTGTTGTCTTTCAGTCCAAACATTTCAGTATCAGTTGATACTCTTTCATTTCTACAAAAGATTTTTTAAAAATAGCCTACTGGTGTATTCCCCTCCCCTCCCAACACCAGTTCAGTGACCCTCCGGGACCCAACACCTAGTTTCAGTTTAAGGTTTGTTGTGCACTCGTAAGCACAAGCCCAGAATGTTATTGGTGTGATCAACTAACCGTGGACGTAGGAACTTGTTTCCGAACCACGTAAAAATCTCGTATTGTTTATCACTTTCAGTTTTTACTATTCCTTATCTGTGTATAATCTATTCATTTAACTGAAACTAATAAACTGAAAAGAGAAAACTTAAAACTGACAAAATGTTAATCACAAAAGCTATTCCTTAAGTTTAATTTTCTGCTGCTGGTGTTATCAGTCTAACTGACAAATCCTTGGATAGTCAGTAAGATTTATAACACTTATCTGATTTCATACTCTAGACTGAAACCTTATGTGGATTATCAGTTAAAGCCTTGTGCCTAACTGAAATCAAAATACTGATACTATTTCAGTATCATTCTACACCCCTTTCTAAACTGAATTTTCTTTGACTGTTGACCATCAGTCTACACACCTTCAGTATCAGTCGATATTCACTTCGGTTTTACAAAAGAATTGTAAAAAATAGTCTACTTGTGTATTCCCCTCATACACAAGTTCAGTGACCCTCCAGGACCCAACAGAGCATTTTTTTTTCAATAGATAACGGTTTAATAAATTTCTGTTATATATGTAATGTTATCCATATGCGTATATAACGGTATGAAGCCATACATTATGCATGAGCGTTATCTATTAGTCGTATACATAATGGTATTACTGAATCGTTATGCCATGCGTTATCTATGACCGTCTCTTTTACAACAATAATTTAACCATTAAGAAAAGCATTATATATGAGAACTTCTTATTATGACAATTATTATGTATGAGCATCATTTTTTATTTTTCAATTTTTTATTAATTCATTTTTTCAAAACTATAATATACCCATTTTAAAAAATTGTTGATCTAAAAATTAAAAATTAAAATAAGAAATATATTTTTTAAATTAGTATTTAAATAGATTAAAGTTAATTTTAATTATTGAAAATGAGTTCAAACAATTTTGTATTTTAATTAAAAAAAAGTAAAAAATAACTTGACATCGAAAAAAGTAAAAATCCTAAATTCTTCTACATTTAGACAACCATCGTCGCTCCTCCTTCACGCTGCCCAACCTTAATTCCTTTTCAGCGCCACCGCCTGTTTCTCTCTCCCGGACGCCGGCCTCTTTCTATCGTCTGCCACTTGCCATCGCCCCCACTTTATTCAATTGTGTTGCCCTGCCTCAGAGCCTCCATGACAAACCAGTATAAACCTACAGCCCACCACGCCTCAGGGTATGACTGCGTGACCTAGTCTTCTTCGTCGCCTTGCCTCGCCTCCTCTGAACTCGGTACCTCCAGGTAGGGCAGAAGCCCTCACGCTATTTTTTTTTTACCGAATTCTTTCCTATAATTAAATGAGTTTATATTTTCATTTTTCAGCTATAAACTAAGTAGAACCTTCGCGGCTTCACTGAACTGCAGCCTACTTGTTGCCGTCAGTTGCCACCATCACCGCCGACAGCAATAGCAAGTGCTATTGCCACCTCTATTTAACGGAGACGACTAGCCTTCTCAACCACCACAGTCGTCGGTTTCTCAACCTTAGTTAAATTGTTTGTTCACTTGTTTGCCTCAAATTAACAGTGTTGCACTTTTATTTATTTTTGCTTTGTCCAGTTGTGCGACTTTATGTCACAATTTGCTTTATGTTACAAATATTGAAGAGTTGTTTATTGTATAGCTATTGACATTTGATGATGGAAAATTGTGATTGACAGTTAATCTATGTTGGAGATACTATACAAGCTTCAAACATGACATTACGTGCATAGAGAGAAGTTTCAACGGCTTTCGAAGTAAAAACTGATGAAATCTTTTATTTCTCTTGGTGTCGTGGTCCTTTGAGATCATGGTGGTGTTGCACCATGAATGAAAATTAGAAAAAAAATATTTCGGGATGTGCTCAAAGCATTGTGTATGAATGTTTAGATGGCAATGTATGAATGTTTTGTATGATATATAATATATGTTATTGATGAATTTATCATTTTGTTGTTTCAAAATAATTTATTCATTTTTGAGATAAATAACAGGAAAATTTGAGAAAAAAAAATACTCCCTCCGTCCTGTAGTATATCACATAAGGGATGGTGTGGGTTTTAAGAAAAAAGTTGGTAGATAAATTGTTGAGTAAAAATGAATGGTTGTGGTTAAATTGATTGTGGGATTATGTATAGATGAGTGATTGTGGCTAAAAGGGGAAAGTGGGGTCATGTCCCAAAATGGAAGTGATACACTCTTACGGAACGGACGAAAATGGAAAATGTGATACACTCTTTTGGGATGGATGGACTATTAAATATGCTAAAAGTTGTAGTTGGAATACATAATGGTATAAAATTCGTCATCTAAAATAGAAAAAATCATTATCTATAACAATATTACAAAACAAAAATAAAAACATATATAACGATAAAAAAAAAGTGTTATGTATTATTACATAGATAACGGTTAAAATCGTTGTGTGAATATTTCTCATGTCTAAAATTAAAGATAATTTGAGTATTTCTCATTCATCTTTTTTTCACTCTAACAAAATATAATAATATCACATTAAAAATAAAGGGATATTTTCTCTCTTTAGAGTGAAAATAAAAAATGTAAAACAACGGAATTCTTTTTTACAGAAAATGAGGGAAAAAAATATTAAGGAAAAAAGAAAATTTATTTCTTATTTTCTCGTGATAAATTTTTAAGCCAAAAAATCACACCTTAATTAATTTATTTCCTCTAAAATTTTATGATTTTGATGGTACAACATGGGGGCATGCATTATTATTTTCAAAATATCAAGATCTTTCTTGACTATAGAAACAGAAGCATTCGTCATTCGTAACAAATAGTGACAGTTGAACTTGGCCGAGAGCAAATTAAATTTTCAATTATGATAAGTATACATACCGCATACGTAGAGAGAGCACAAGTGGCTTGCATGCAAATTGAAGGGCTATAAATTTAGGCCAAATTCCAAGTCCCAAACCCTCAATTTATTTGTTCTCATACGACTAAAAGTAGAAATCTTTGCTTTTTTTTGAACATGGATTCCATCATCAAAAATGTTGGGGTCTTGAGTTGGTTGTGAAAAGCATAATGTCTAAAGCACAAACCTTCACAACTTTTTTCTTGCATTACGTATATATGTTTAAAATATTTAGTCCATTTTGGCTTCACATGGTTTTCGGTTTTCTGTATTTGAACTTCTTTCCAGCAAAAGCTTAATTTCCTTGAATTTAGAAAGTTAAAAATGGCCAAAAAATCATTTTTATACGGTAGTCCATCCGTCCCAATTTAAAAGGTGCACTTATTTTCGATACGAGATTTAAGGAGAATAAACTTGTAATGTAAAAGTGTGTGGGGTCACATTGATTGTAGTGTAAAATTATTACCAAAAATAGAAACGCATCATTTTAGGTGAGACGGCTCAAAAAGAAATACGCACCATTTAAGTTGGGACGGAGGAAGTATTATTTTTTCTGTTTGAGTAAATTTTTTTGAAACAATGATTTAGTAGGAAATTAAACACACAAACTTATAAGAAACAATATACTTGCATGATCATTTTGAAGAAGGAAACACAATATTTAGCCACTAATTGAAAAAAATACAAAATTTGACAATTTGTTACGTTTTAGGACTGTTTTGCCCTTAATTATGGCGGACGAGATTCGGGTTTGCGCGCGGGTTAGGCACACATGGCACTTTTAGTGCCATTAATGTCATATACTCAGTGCTGCACGAATGGTACTTATGACCATATCATTAGTGCAATACGAATGGTGCTTATGGCCATATTAGTGTCATATACCTGTGTGCTAATATTATTTAGATGGGTACAGTTATATGACCATTTTGAACACTTCGCCGTAGGGTTTAAATTATCCATTTAGGGTTTAGATTATCATTTAGGGTTTAAATTTCTCATGTAACGGTTTAGATTATCCATTTAGAGTTTAGATTCTCCATTTAATGTGCTGCACGAACAGTACTTATGACCATATTAGTGTCATTAGTGTCATATACTCTCTTATGTAGTGTTGCACGAATGGTACTTATGGCCATATTAGTGCCATTAGTGCAATATACTTCGATTTTTTTTTCAGTTGGCACATATGGCACTAATAATGCCATATGTGCCTAACTCGAGTGCAAACCCGAATTCGATCCGAATCCGGTCCGCCCTAATTAAGGGCAAAATAGTCTTTACACGTAATAAATGGTCAAATTTTGTATTTTTTTTAATTAGTGGCCAAATATTGCGTTTTCTTCTTCAAAATGGCTATTTAAAAAGAGCTCTCAACTTATAACCATCGACCATAGGATTTAAAGAATTATAAGATTTTTATATACTCATATTCTGAGGCGAAGTTATTATCTAGCTAAGTCTCTCTCTCAATTTCAAACATATATTACATGTAGTGGGAAATGAGGTTTTTTTCGTATCATTTATCTCAAGAGGTAGCGAGCAATACTAGAAACAACTCGTACAAATGAGATTTTTTCGTACTATTCGCCCCAAAAACTTGCGACATCTCTAATGACGAATGGTAAGAATTGGCCCATTCATCCTAAAAATTGGCACACAATACTTGGTACGAGTCAGGCACGCCAAATACAAATTGTTTTTTGTACAACTGAATAAAATATAACAACTACACCTGGAATATATATATATATATATATATATATATATATATAGGGTGTGGTTCTAGAGAGAACTACATTATTTGTGAGAACGTGAGAATCATCAAATCTAATGCATTCACTGTAAAAATTAATGCATTCGCTGTTAAAATTAATGCATTCAAAAAAATTAAAAAAATTGCTCCCTTCAGGATTCGAACCCAGGATCTGCATTCATCCAACAAGATGATACATCCACCGTAGATCTTGATAATCGAATGGCTGAAAATGGTTCTCCGTTCTTTTTTTATTTATGGTTCTTTCCTGAACCTCTCCATATATATATATATATATATATATATATATATATATATATATATATATATATATAGGGGTGAGCTAGAATAAAAACACTCTTAAGTGTATAAAATATAAACGTTTCTTAATGTACGAATTTTATGTAGAACACGTATGAATTTATCCAACAGAGTTACGAATTGCGAAAAATAAATTTTTGTTACCTTTGGGATTCGAACTCAGGACCACGAATTCATCCAACAGGGTTACGAATCATCCGTAGATCTTGATGATCTAAGGGCTGAAAATCATTTATATTTTATACACTTAAGAGCGTTTTTATTCTCGCCCTCCCCTATATATATATATATATATATATATATATATATATATATATATATATATAGTGAAGAAACACCAAAAATTGACTAGTTAAACATCAAATATGATTAAAAAAAAAGTACATTCGGAGCCCTAAATAGAAGAAGGAGGTGAAACACCAAAATTCCTTCAAAAAGTATATGAAGAAGATGACCAGAAAAATATATGGAGAAGATGATTATAAAAGTAAATAAGGTGAAGAAAACTTTTAGCAAAATAAACACTTGATAATACGAATGTTTTCCCCGAAAAAATTACCTACACCGAAAGGAATTGGGTTTGAAAAGGTGAAAAGAGAGAGTGATGAGGACAAAAATATGCATCACTTGAAGATCGGAAGATTATCCAACCTATATACGCTGATAATGAAGTTGTTGGCTAGGGAACAACCCTGATTTTGTGGGATTTGATGCTATCTTGAAGGATTTAAGCATCCGATAAAGTTGGAGATCAAGTTGGATATAAGATCAACTTAAAGAGTTTTAGTTCTATTATAATATATATAATTAAAGTCCTATTTATAATAGGATTCTCCATGTTTTTAACCTATAAATATGGGTATATATTCATTATTCATCGCTCAACTCTGTAATTATAAATCCCAACCACAAATAGTGAATTTTTCGGCTGACTCTTTGTAGACGTAGATCTTTATGATCGAACCACGTAAATTCTTGCGTTCTTTTAACTTTTCGTTAAAACTGTTATTTTTTAGCACAACAAAGAGATAACATGAGATATAGAGAAAGGAGTTGATTATAAAAATTTACCATAATAGAAATATAACAAGAGACGTCTTTTTGTATGAATATTGTTGTGCATGTGTGCTTATGAATCTATAAGAGGCGTATTTTTTATTTAATCAAGAGACGTCTTTTTGTATGAATATTATTATGTGTATTTATGAATATATAGGAATATAACCACATTATTATATATGAATATTGTTGTGTATATATACTTATGAATCTATAATAGTAGCAACATTATTATAGTATACTGGTGGTAGGATGTGATGAAAGACCAATTGTCATTTCAGAAAAGAAGGTTTGGATATAAACAGTGACGTACGTAGCTAAAAATATATTTTAAAGAGCTAACTTATCATAATTTTTTCATAATTAAATTGTAAAGATTAAATTTAGAAATGAATAAAAAATATATATAATACGGTTTAAATCATATCATAATTCAATGTGTAATAAAAAAAAAAAGTATCAAAAGTAAAATAGGATCCCCTCATAATATTTCTCTGCTATGCTTCATAATCTAAAAGTGCTCCATACTAGTGTAAATTGGTAACATTTCCAAATGCATCATTCATTTTCTAGTAGAAGTAATGTAAGTCCCAGAACTGCATCGCCTTTGTCGCCTCTTCCTTGTTACGAATTTAGACTATTATGAAGCACTTTTAAATTATGAAGCATAACATAGAAATATTATGAGCTAATCCTATTTTACTTTTGATATTTGTTTTTATTACATCGAATTATGATATGATTTAAATAAAATAATGTTTTTTTATTCATTCCAAACTTAATCTTTACAATTTAATTATGACAAAATTATGATAACCTGTATTTTTAGCTACGTACGTCACTGATCATATCTAAACCTTCTGTTATGAAATGACTATTGGTCTTTCATCACATTCTACAACCGGTATACTATAATAATGTTCCTACTATTATAGATTCATAAATATACATAAACAACAATATTCATATACTCATCCGTCTCACAAAAAATGAACATTTGTAAGTTGCATTTGTAAGTTGCACGGATTTTAAAAAATATTAGATAAAATTGTATTGTGAGTGAAAAATGAGTCACATTTTATAAAAAGTAGAGATAAAAGTAAAGGGATTATGGTGGGGTAGTGTACAAAAATAGAAATGTTCATGTTTTTGTGAGACGGTCCAAAATGGCAAAATATTCATATTTTTGTGAGACGAAGAGAGTATAATAATGTGGTTATATTCCTACTCTTATAGATTCATAACTAGAAATCGTGTTGGTTGTGAATTCAAGTTTTAAAATTTGAATTCACAACCAACAATAATGTTGGTTGTGAATTCAATTAATTCACAACCAACATTAGTTATGCCGTTGTGAACTCGAGTTTCAAAGCTTGATTTCACAACTATTTCTTGGTTGTGAATTCAATTAATTCAAAACCAACACTAGTTATCCAGTTGTGGATTCAAGTTTTAAAACTTGATTTCACAATTAAAAATAGTGTTGGTTGTGAATTCAAGTTTTAAAATTTGAATTCACAACCAACATTATTGCTAGTTGTGAATTAAATTAATTCACAACTGACAGTAGTGTTGGTTGTGAATTTGAGCTTGAATTCAATTAATTCTCAGCTGGAGCAAGGCGACGTAGAACGACAGTCAGTGCGGGCGGTAGACGGCGTAGAACACGGCAACAACGATGAGGGGGAGGACGAGGATGATTAAGAGAGTCGTCCAGAGGCTGATGGAGCAGCAGCAGCTCCGCCAATGACCTCGTCGCGGTGGTTGTGGGCGGTACGCCGGTCAATTGGCGTTATAGAGCTGAGCTTTGGTCGCCAGGAATGTAAGGTTGGCGTCGCCGTTGACAGCAATGGGGACGGGACCGCCGTTGGCGATTGGCTTTGTTGTTGGATACACTTTGTATGTCATGTGTATAGAGAGATAGAGTTATTGTTTCTCAGAAAGAAAGAGCCACTGCTGAAAGAAGTTTTGGAAGAAAAGAATAGAATGGAAAGAGAAAAAATGGCTAATTTTTAAGTTTTTAATGTTAAGGGTAAATTTGTATTTTTGCACAAAAAATGACTAATATTTAAATTTTTTATGTGAGTGGACAATTTTTATTTTTAGTATAGCAAAATAATCATTTTTATACACGGACTAAAAAGAAAATTACCAAATTAATTTAGATTATTCGAAAAGGAAAAGAAAAGTGTACTAAATGATATATCTCGTGAACTAATTAAATTTTTCATTTTTGTAGGGTGGTAGGATCACACAAGAAGATGTCTAGTGTGATTACCACATCTTTCAAGAAAGTGAAGAACCCAACTAACTTTAATTGGAAATCGACTCCCAACAACATCAAAAGATTGTACTTTGATGAATTCAAAGTAAGTGTTATATATTGATTTATGTTATTTTACATTTATCCTTAATGAATATTAATGAACAATTTTTCTATAGAAAGTGTACACATGGTCCGAAAAGTTTGAGAATCAAGTCTACAAAAAATGGTCTCAAAGGACAGCCATGAGATATAGTGACTTCGTGTACAACATGAAGTTAAAGAGGGGATAATACAGTTGAGGGAGGAGGTATGCCTGGATACATTGAAGATGATGCATGGGAGGGCTTTTGTCAGTATCGGGATACCGAAAGTGTCAAAGCAAAGTCGGAATAGGCAAGACAATGCAGGTTATCTGAGCCTGATAGACCGGGCACCAGGATTGTCAAACATAACAGTGGGTCAAAATCTGTCGAGGTTATCGCTCAAGAGTTGGTGAGTACCTTAAGTTAATATCATTATTATTATTGTTGTTGTTATTATTTATCGTATAGTTTATTTATATCTTCATAAACAGGCTGCAGCGAAGGGAGTCTCAGTGTCAAGTGTGATCTATGATTCTTTTCGAGCTTTCCATGTGAAGAATGATGAGACTTACACCGATAAGAAGTCTAAAAGAATCGATGCAAGTCTTATTTAAAATTCTTTAATATGTATCTTAATATATTTTATACAATATTTTTATCGACGATGAAGCGCAGTCTATTGGTAAGACGCTTCTCCTCCAATCAATAGGTCGGAGGTTCGAATCACCTAGAGGGCTAGAGTGTGAGTGTGTTTTTCCTTTCTTTGGGCATAACAATTAAAAAAAATACAATATTTTTTATCAATTAGGTGGAGGTACAAGAAATTGTTGCGGAGATGGGCCGATCTCATCCTGATACGCCCGTGGATATGAACAAAATTTATTTGGATGTCTTGGGTGGCGGTCTAGATAAAAAGCAAAGATTGTTAGGCACAGGTAGCCTCGCATCAACCTTGAAAATCGATATTTCAGGAGAGAGTAGCACTTCAGCTATGTTCGATATCGACAAAGAGCAGTATGTCACTCGCCTAGGAGATGTAGAGCAGCAGCTGCAAGCAGAGCGAGAAAGGACATCTTGATTAGAGGAACAAGTTAAAGTTGCAATGGAGATTATCAAGCAGTTGCAAGGGCAATCAAGTAGCGCCACTAGCCATCCAAATCCACCACCACAAGTTCCATGATCATACATGTGTGATTTCTAAACTATTTTGGTTTATGGACTACTATTTCTAGGTGTTTAATTTTGAAATACTTGTTAGATATGTGATTTCTAAAGTATTTTGGTTAATGGACTACTATTTCTAGGTGTTTGGTTTTGAAATACTTGTTAGATAGTATGTGATGATTTCTAAACTATTTTGGTTTATGGCTTTGATATTGACTATTATTAGGTGTTTAATTGGTATTAAAATAGTTGATGGGATAATGAGTATGTGTGTTGGATATTGAAATAATATTAATTGTTGAAAATCGAGTATGTAACAGGTTGTAACTAGGTAAACAAAAATTAAAATAAAAAATACTCCCTCCGTCCACCAAAAGTATTCCACTTTGGCCGGGCACGGAGTTTAATGAAATGTGTGATGATGTTGATGTAGTGGAGAAAGGGTCCCACCACTTTATGAGATGTGTGGTTGAGATTGAATTTGGGGTGAGTTTTTTGTAAATAAAGAGTGTTTGTAAGGATAAAATATAAAGGTGGATGGTGGGACCATGGCTTAAAAAGGAAAGTGGAATACTTTTTGAGGACGCCAATTATAGTAATTGTGGAATACTTTTGGCGGACGGAGGGAGTACAAAATTTAGCAACTTAGCTACGAATTAGCTACGGATTTTTCCATAGCTAAATCCAAATCGCCGGAAAAAAACTCCGATCGCCGGATTCGATTACTGACAGACTAGGTATGAATGTTTTCATAGCCACTTAGCGACGGATTTTTCCATAGCTAATTCCGTTGCTGATCGTTAGGCGACGAGGCGACACACTCCGGCGAGGGAGATTTCCATAGCTAAATCCGTAGCTAACATTAACGATAGAACGCTTTACCGTGGCTAAAAATTTAGCAATGAGCCATATATCATCGGACGACGTCCGTTTCCTATCCGTAGGTAAAACTGTTTAGCTACGGAATTAGTGTTTTTAGCTACGGAAATTTCCGTAGCTATTTTCGGCGAAATTTGTAGTGAATTCGGTTCCTTCACTCCAATTATTATTTTATTGTTTTGAGATAATGTATTTTATTTGTCAAAGTTTTAACTTTTGCTAACAACAAAATTGAGTCGTTATCTTTTGACTTAGGTCAAGATTTTTTTTATTTTTATTTTTATTTTTAAATAAGACTTAGGTCAAGATTAGCTTGTTGCAAACGCAATTTTTGCCACGTATATGAACAAAAGTATATGAACTTCTGTTTTACAAATAAAAATACTGGAACACATTTAAAATAAAATAAATGAAGTATAGAAACGTAATCAAGAAAAATAAGTGCACGGATTCAGAAAAATATTCAATTCATAGAACTCAAACATACTTTAACTAATATTCCTTTCAAAGTAAAATATATATTTTTTTGTACCAAAGGACAATTTAATATATTGATATATAGTATAAAGTTACCTTTAATTTCTGCACCGCCAATTAATCTAAAGATTTTATATACGCATCTTTGACTTGAGGAATTATAAACAAATTATTAAAATGTTTCTCCCACCAAAAGAACAGCTTTGACGTTCATCTCAGCACTTAGAATAAATTTTGCATGGTTATGATCTTAATTAATTAAAAGCATTATTTTTCTTATTAATATGTAGAACAATATGATGAGACCTGCATGACTCTGACACGCATGTGGATATAAACAATGCAAGTAATCAAATTTGGCTGTGATATATATCAAGAGTTAATTACATTGAACTAGCATTTGCACCCCGTGCAATGCACGGGAAATATTTTTATATTTCTAAATTTATATAAAATTGATAACAACTCAATATCACATTTATACATATAATAAAAAAAATTAACTTTACCTAATTAAATATATTTTATTGATTATTGAAAAAAAAAAAGAATCCACAATAATAAAAAAAATTGATATTATGTAAATAAAAAAAATAAGTTAAAAAATTAAAAATTTAAACAATTAAAAAAATTATTCAAAAAAAAATGAGAGGAGAGATAATTTTTAAATAAATATAAATTTTATATTATAAATAAAATATATCAAATTAAAGTTCTTATCACAATCTTTAATTTAATATGCATATTAAATATTTTATAATTAAACGAATTTCAAAATTTTTGAAAGGAACAAACAAAGAAATAAAAAGATAAAGAAAAAGAAAATAAAACCCTTTTTATAGATTCTAGAACTGTAAATAAACGTTTGTTAGAAATGTGAGTTAGTTGACTTAAATATTTTAATATTTTATTTTAAATTATGAATCGTAAAAAAAAAGTTTACAAAATTAAAAAATAATGAAAAATGAATTAAAGAATAGATTTAGTAAAAAAAGATGAGAGAGGAGAGAGAAATTTTTAAAATTTTAATATTTAAACTAATATAATTTTTACATTTTAAATCTTATATTTACATAAACAATAGCAAATTAAAGCTCTTATCGTGATCTTTAATTTGATAGGCATATTGAATATTTTATAATTAATCGAATTTCATAATTTTAGAAATAAATAAAACAAAAAAATAAGAAGTTAAAGAAAAGAAAATGAAAAGAATAAATAGAGTTTATAAATAAATCTTCAATTTTGTCTTAACTACAAAATCGCCATTCAATTTTCAAATTGATTTGAAATCAATTTCTAATTGAAAACTGCTGTTTTAATATAGTATAGATGTGAGATTTTGGCTCTCTTTTTTTTTTTTTTTTTTTTTGGCCTACACCAATATTTCATTTGAACTTATTGAATCGAGAGAATCATGACCAATATGAGTTGAAGTTGATTGACAAAGAATATTGTGAAAATCTGGTTTAAAATTAATTTGATTATTTTACACTATTCTTAGAATTTATTTATTTCTTTTAACATTTTTTTAATTATTTTATTATCGAACTAGACTCAAAAGAAAAAAAAAGTAAGTATATACAAAGGAGCTGAAAATGAGCTAACTATTTAGTTGCAAATTAATTATTGAATATCACATTTAGTTTCAAAATAATTATCAAATTTGATACGAATGAATAAGTACGTAGTTAAGAGCTGATCAAGGAACATGTACGAGGTATCAAGAAAAAAATGTGTAATTCGGGATTTCGGGGTAATTGTTTTTCTTAATTCCATAAACTTTGATACGTTTTTTTTTTTTTGAGGGGTAATTGTGTAAACTTTAATTTTTTTTTTTTTTTTTTTTTTTGAGGGGAAAAGGACTTCCATTAGAAAACTAAAGTGTCAGTTTACAAATGGAATGTCGAAAAAACGAGAAACCAAAGCAGAACGAGAAAAAAGGCCTTGTTTAGCCAAAGAATCAGCAGTGTCATTGTTCTCCCGAGGACACCAGCTAAGCTCCACATTTGCAGCTATGGTTTTCGGCTCGGCATAGAGGAAACAACAATCTGTGGTTTGAGGGCTCTCTCTGCAATTGTTAGACACTCAATGTGGGTGATTTTCTTATCCTGAAAGACAGAGGTTTTGAGCATACCAGCAAGCCCAACACAGAGAAGCAAAAAGGTTATGAACTTCTTTATCCGGAATGCTTCGTATCCTTTCAACCCAAACCTTGACATTCCATGGATCACTTTGATTTACCGGTGTGAGGCGAAGAGGAGAAATTTCCCAAAGAAACGCTGCCCACGAGCAGTCCCGAATAGCATGCTCAATACTCTCCATTTCCTCTCCACATCTTCTACACCACGGTTGAAGCTCAACTGATCTGGAAACGAGGGCTTGAGCAGTAGGAAGGCTTCCACTCAAACACTTCCAAAGGAAAAGTTTGACTTTGGGTATAACTTCCAGACCCCACACCCAATTCCACAGCTCAGAGTCATCCACCGACGTCGAAGCTTCATGAGAACTCCTAAGGGAACTCGCAAGTAAATACCCTGATTTAACCGAAAAAGCATTTCCCTTCCCTGTCGGCCAAATGGGTCTATCAGAAACAGTCGGTTTAATCTTAAAGTTATCTGTGAATTTCCAAAGTTCATCCCGAGGTACAATCGCTTCCAGTTTGTCCATGTCCCACGAAGGGTTAAGCTCCATCAATAAACTCTCTGGCTTTTCATCCTTCCATCTAGGGCTGTCTAAATGGTTATCGGGTTTTGGGTATCCAATTAATCGAACCGAAATTCTCGGGTTTAGGTATCCAATAACCGAATTTTTCGGGTAATGGATCGGTTTCGGTTATTGATTTTACAAAATTTTCGGTTATCGGTTAACCCGATAACTGAATCGGGTTAACCGAATAACCGAAAATTATTTTATAAATTATTTAATATATATATATATATATATATATATATATATATATCATATATAATATATTTGTAAATTAAAATTAGAACTTTAGAAATCAAAACCCAGAATTAGCTCTTCTTCACCCGCCCGCCTCCGCCCAGCTCCCTGAATCCCATCGGCCGTCGCTTCGTCCGCCTCCTTCACCCTCTCCGACGCTTGACGCCGTCCACCGCCCTCCGTCCGCCGCCCTTCGTCAGTTCCTTCCCTCCAGTCCAGGCCGCTCCGCCACGCCGCCACGCCGTTGAGTTCCGGCAACTGGCAGTCCGGCAGGTTTCCTTTGTGAAATTTTAGCTGCATTTGAATTTCAGTGAAAGAATTTAACTATTTGAGCTCCATTAATTAACCTCTTTTTATATCTTGCGAATTTAGTAATTGCTGATGACTGATGAGTGATGCTTTAGATCTGAACTCCTTAAAATTATTGCCGTGATGTAGCGTGATAGGGGTGACATTCATTTTGCTGTGATTTGAATCTAATTGTTGCTGTGAAATTAGATTCGAACTAATTGCTTTGGAATTGTTTTGCAAATTATTTGAATTTTATTTTTTAAATGGGTATTTCGGATACCCAAATAACCCAATCGGTTAACTGAAGCGGTTATTGGGTAACCGAACACCTAAAACGGTTCGGGAACGGGTATTGAAATTTGACAATTTCGGGTTCGGGTAACCGAAAATTCGGGTACGGGTAACCGAACCCGAACCGATCAACACCCCTACTTCCATCTGTGCTGCACTCTTGCAATTGAGAAGTTGCCGTTGCCATCAGGAATCCAAGCATCGACCCCAATTCGAATCCGTTTCCCGTCCCCAAGGCGCCACGCTATTCCCTTAAGAATAAGGTCACGTCCAGCTATCAAGCTTTTCCAAACGAAATAAGGAGTATGGGCTTGAGTAGCTAGGAGGATGTCCGATCTAGGAAAATACCGGGCTTTCAGTGAACGAGCAAGGAGAGTGGAATCATTTTGAAGGATTCACCACACTTGTTTAGCTAGCAACGCTTGGTTAAACAGATTGATGTCTCTAAACCCGAGACCTCCCTCCCTCTTTGTAGTACAAAGTTTTCGCCAATTCTTCCAATGGATACGTCTCTCCTCGTTCTTTTGGCCCCAGAAAAAGCTCGCAGCGATGCTATTCAACCTTTGGCAAATCTGATCGGGAATGAGAAAACAACTCATTAAATAGGTTGGGATGGATTGAAGCACAGATTTGATGAGAATTGTCTTTCCAGCACCCGAAAGGAATCGACGCTTCCAATCTTTGGCCTTTTTCCTTGTGCGATCAACCAACATTTGGAAGATTTCCACTTTAGATCTTCCCACTACACTCGGAATACCCAGATACTTCCCTTGTTGATCAACAATTCTAACACCCATAAGATCCGCCAGATCCACTTTCAAATGCTCCGCTATTCCGCCACTAAAAGAGATGGAAGACTTCTCAAGACTAACCTTCTGCCCCGAGGCCAATTCATACTACTGCAGCACCGAACGAACCACCTCCACTTTCGCCACACAAGCTCTGCCGAAAATAATACAGTCATCCGCGAAAAGCAGATGACTGATCCGAGGGGCAGTTCTGCAGAGACGCGCTCCATGAAGTAGATTTCTAGTCTCAGCATTGCGCAGTAAACCTGAAAGAGCTTCAGCACAAAAAAGAAACAAGAAAGGTGATAGCGGGTCTCCTTGTCTAAGCCCGCGGCTTGGCACAAAAGAGTCTCCCGGTGAGCCATTGGCAAGAACACTGAAAGAAACTGAGGTCACACAACGCATCACCAAATCAACCACAGAGGAATGAAAGCTAAGTTGTCTCATCATAGCATCAAGAAACCTCCACTCAACCCTATCATACGCTTTGGCCATATCAAGCTTAAACGCGAAACACCCTCTGTCTTTTGCTTTATTAAGTTTCATCATGTGAAAGATCTCAAACACTAAAAGGGCATTATCAGTAATTTGGCGACCCGGGACGAAGGCAGATTGACTTTCATTGATAACAGCAGGAAGACACAACTTAATCCAATTAGTAATAACTTTGGAGACAAGCTTATAAATGACGTTGCAAAGACTAATAGGACGGAACTCTGAAGGGACAAGACACTTTTTCTTTTTAGGGATTAAACAAATGAAAGTTATCAACTCAACTTTGATACGTTGATAACATTTCATAAGTGCTTTATACAGGGGTGGACTAAAATAAAAACACATTTTAGAATATAAAAAAGAAACAATTTTCAGCCCTTAGATCATCAAGATCTACGGTTGATTCATCACCTAGCTGGATGAATTCATAGTCCCGAGTTTGAATCTCATAGGCAGTAAAAAATTTATTTTTCGCAATTCATATATTTACACAGTGAATTCATATGTGTTCTACAGAAAATCCATACATTTTAAACAATTCGTATGTCATATGTTAAGAAGTGTTTATACCGTAGTCCTCCCCAATATATATATATATATATATATATATATATATATATATTAAAGCGGGGAAGGCTAAAATAAGTACACTTCTTAAGATATAAAATAAGAATCATTTTCAGTCCTCAGATCATCAAGATCTACGGTTGATTCATCATCCTGTTGAATGAATTCATAGTCCTGAGTTCGAATCTCAAAGGTAGCAAAAATTTATTTTTCGCAATTCATACATTTATACAGCGAATTCATACGTATTCTACATAAAATTCATACATTTTTCCTAGTTTTTATTTCTTAATTTAAGAGGTGCTCTCACAATAGTCATTCCCTATATATATATCCACTCCCTCATAGTACATAGGTCCAAATTTGGACCACATAATGGGGCCACGTGGCTCACTAGAAGCACGCAACGTGGCAGCAGCCTCCCGAGACCTTCCAAAGCATTTCAAGGAAAAAAACACGGACGGGTAAAATAATCATTTCAAAAATTAAAAAAAAAATTAAAATATATATATATATATATATATATATATTATGCATATAATTGAACACCAATATGCATAAACATAAATCTAAATATACATAACGTTGGATAGAAATATGCATGAGAAAGTATCAATATGCAAACCCTCTGGTGTCTCTCGCCGTCGAATAATGCTATGCATATTTGTGTGTAACGGTATGCATATTTATATTTTTCTTTATGCATATTCGTGTTGAACTATATGCATAGTATTATGCGACATCGTCAGGTAGCTCTCGCTGCTGGTCATTTGACGGATCATACTTTTTCAGATGGGTCACATACTGACCATGCATATTTCTATCTAGCGACATGCATATTTGTGTTTACCTTTATGCATATTGGTGTTCAATTACATGCATAATTTTTACGAAGGTCGTGAAAAAAAAATGAATTTTTGGTAAATAAATAATATATATATATGTATATATATTATAATTTCCAAAATTTTATTCCTATTTTATCATTTTGTGTATTTTACCTTGGAAGGCATCCGTCACGTGTCACTCTCCTAGCGCGTCATGTACACATAATGCGGTCCTTAATTAGGATCTATATACTATTATAAGGGGTGGGATCTACATGATCCACTCCTTATATATATATTAGAACGAGTTTTATGTATAAATTTGATGCGTTAGAACAATATATTCAAAGTCTTGTATTGTACGTTGTTTAGGCTTACAGTTTCATTAGATTTGTTCTCCGTGCGATGCATGATGATAATTATAATTAAAATAATATATATTAAATATAATATATATATATATATATATATATATATATATATATATTATAGTAGTTATATTATTTCAATATTGATTGTAAAGTACACAAATTTTAAATACCATAATTTGATGTCAATCCAAACAGCACTATATTTCATTATGTAATTGGGCCGTTTCTGTCTGCCCATTTTATGTAATTCTGCTTCCTTTTAAAAAATGGTTAGTTGTGAATTTTTTTGGATACGCTGGGCTTCAAGTTGTTTCAATGTTGGATAACTTTTTACACACCTCTTATTTTATTTATTAGTAGTCCTTTATTTAAAATAATTATAAAAATACTAACAATTGTATACTATTTTATCCATATAACCCCCAAATTAAAATCTTAATAATAATTTCTCATTGCAATTATACTTTTAGAATTCTAAGAAGCTGTGTGGTAGACTCAAATTAAAATTTTGAAATGTTGAATTGGTCTTCTCAGAATAAATTATCATCTATTTTCTCAAAGCTAAGTTGTAGTGATCTGCTTCTCTAAAAATTCCCTTTTTTAAACTTAATTAAATGAAAATTTGGTCATGATGTTTGATAGATATAATTCAGCTCAAACCCAACAAAGATGTTTGCAAATTTTTCGAGGAGTTCGGCAAATTATATGCAACTGAAATGATACAAGATTTAACTTCAAAAAAAAATGATACAAGATTTAGATTCGAATTCCTACATCATCACGAATGAAAGGCTGCTACTGCTACTAATAATTGCATTATAATGGAAGGATGCATTTATATGTGCATGGTTTTAAATTAATAATTACTAATGCCCTCATTATTATTATTATTATTATTATTATTATTATTATTATTATTATTATTATTATTATTATTATTATTATTATTATTATTATTATTATTATTATTATCTAACAATTGATTGACTAAAAAGATAATGGGCTTATTTATGTTATTATCTAAAACCATAATTTTCTCTCTTTAACCTTTTTTGTTAATGTTAGGCATGCATGTAAGTTGCTTCTCAATTCGTATTTAAAATTTATTATGAGATCAAAGAGTTTGAAACCTTAATCTTTTTGTTTCTCCAGTTTCCTCTTTCAATTTCCAAAAGTTCAGTTTTGCACATTTTCACAATATAGTGCACCGATCGATCAAATTAGAATCTTCATGCCTTTTCACACACCGATTGTGACAACCCGACCCCGGGAGAATAAGAAACGGCTACTTAAGGGGATTTGCTAGACTTTGTTAGAATAAAATGGGAGATATGTTTTTAGATTTAGGTAATACATTGTTAATAAAGGAGTGCCGCAATTGAAGGATAATAAATACAACAATTGAGATAGAAATCTTCCCAACCAGGATCAAAAGTTCGGAGGTCTGAGGCAACAAGATAACACTTCATACTAGACATTCGTATATGCGAGATTCAATTGCTAGAAATGCGATTGCCAAAAGAGTTCATAATAATTAGGCTAAGAATATTTAAAGAGTCATTCTCAAAAGATATCCACCTAAGTGAATATTACGGCAGCGGAAATTATTATATGAAACTACAGCAACATCCTCCCTCAGCCTCGCACGACACCACTTGCCGCTCAACCTGCAAAAGGTTTTGAAAACAATTGCAGGGCTGAGTACTAATATACTCAGTGGGTTTAGCCATTTGAAAATCCATTTAAAAGAATAATCCATGCTATGAACAGTATAACATAGAAATATTTGGAAGCATTCCATGCATACTTAAAATAAATTTGTGGATCCATTTTCAGTCTTCTCTCTATTGGTGCTTCACCTATTATGTGAACTTGTGGGAGCAGCCCACAGAGGTCCACTACCATGCATGTTTCAGAAATGGGAGCAGCCCAAGTCTGACAGTCTGAGGCAAGTGGGAGCAGCCCACAATACCCCCTTGTGTGTACACAATCCTAACCGGGGCGATCCAATCGCTACGCCGGCTAGGACCCGATCGTTAGATAACATAGGAGCACTTTAAACAATAGAGATATAAGAAACATTTTAACATGGATATTCATTTGCGTTTGCATAATACAAGTAGAGTTCAATAACTCAAAGCATACTTTGGAAAATAAAACCCACCTTGATAGAACAAGCTCGTAGATAAAAGATGTACAATTCTCTTCTTGTAAAAGCAATGCTAATTCCTTCTCTCAAGTGGACCTACAAGACAATCTAATCTTAATAGGTCTCAAAATATCGTATGAACTAACGATTCTACAAAGCTGCTAAATCTTAATATTCTGCGCCCGGATTTTCAAAACTCAATTAAAAGTCTTGGACAAAATCAATTTATAAAAATACTATAATTGCATCATAGTATGCAAAATCAGTTCGTGTTTTAATTCTCATAAATAAACACACTTAATCTATGCGTAAAATAATTGATCAAAACTCAAATTATAGAGTCTAATTAAATAATTAGACCATTAAATCATTATCCAAATTACTCAACTAATTAAAGATATTTGAGTAAAGGCTGATTTAAAGAAATAAATTAGCCCAAAACCTTAAAATAAAACCCAACTCAATTTTAATAATATTAGCCCAACTTTCCAGCCCAATACTAAATTAAAGCTTTAGCCCATCCTTGAGCCCAACTTCCTTATCTCTCCCTAAAATCCCTAATTTAACTCTCACACCCCAACACACACATACAACTCACGCACCCTCCTCTCTCTCTCTGCCGCTCACTCCCCACCCTCTCTGCGCCCTCCTGCCGTCGCCACCGGACGGCGGCGCCGTCCCCGGAGGCCAGCGGCTCCGCCTCCTCTCTCCTTCCCTTCGACCTCTCTCTGTCTTCCCTCAGCCCTCTCTCTTCTCCTCTCTCTCTCTCTCTTCCCCCAGCCCTCTCTCTCTCCTCTCATTTCTTCCTCTTCTCCGTCGACGGCAGGGGAAGCCACCGCCGGTGCCGCGTCGACAGCAGCACGGCAGCAGCGGCGTCGCTCCCTCTCTTCTCCTCCTGCTCGCGGCGGGCAGCCGCTCCGGGAACAACAGCGCCGCCGCGGCGACCGCAGCAGCACTGCTGCCTTCTCTTCTTTCTTCCTCTCGGCCGGGCGAGCAGCAGCACCCCGAAGGACCGTCGCGCCGCCGTCCTCGCCACCACCACCTCCGATTCTCCCTCTCGACCGGCAGCAGCAGCTGCCTTCGCCGTCCCTGCACGGAGCAGCGCCGCTGCCTCTCCTTTCCTCCAGATCCGGCGACGCCGTTGCCCTCGCTCCGTCCGACAACAGCACAGCACAGCAGCAGCAGCAGCACCGGCACCGCCTCTCCTGCCACGCCGAGCAGCCGATGCTGCTCTGCTTCTCCGGCTAAAACCGCCGGCCAACACCCCTCCCCAAAAACCTCAAAACCCCTATCTCATTCTAACCTTCTAATTTCTTTGAAAAGGTGAAGGAAAAATTGTAATCTTTTCTTATGCAAAATTCAGTTTTTTCTTATGCAAAAATTCAATCTTTTCTTATGAAATGGGCAAAACACTTGAGAAATATATATACTTACAACATGTGTTCTTTGTTTTTGTGATGTATGGTGTAACAGATTTGCTTTTTGGGACAGAACTTCCTTGAAGGGATGCTTGTGATTTGAATGAATTTTTGGAGAGGAAAGAAAGCTGATGATAATTGTATTTTCTGTGAATGATCTGATCTTTGAGTTTTGGCAAGTTTATTGTGGAAAGGAAAATTTGCATGTAAGATGATTGGCTTAAGAAGTGGTGAATGGTAGAGTGAAACGTGGTTGAATTTTTGATGACTATGGACAAGTGGCTGCTGCCAAAGTAACACATAAATCTCTCTACAAAAACAAAAGTTAAAAATCTACAAAATTTAATGAGGCATGTGGGCTGACATGAATTAAAAAAATTTATGGATCAAAATGGGCTTATAAAATACACATAATCTTAATTCAAAAATAAGTAAGACCCAAACTAGATAAGTTAGTATAATAATTCTATTTAGGTCCAATTCAAATTAAAAGTAAATGAAAAAAAAAATGTAATATGAAATATATTCACATAGTCACGTATTTGCATTTAATCTCTCTTGGTAAAATTTAATAAAATCTTTCATTAAAAGAAATACCCTTTTTTGTTTTTCAACAAAAAATTTATCCGGGCGAGAATTCACTTAAATAATATTCTAAGTTCAAGTATTATCGGGAAATCCTATTAGGAAAAATCGGGGTGTTACATCCTTCCCCCCTAAAAAAAATTTCATCCTCGAAATTTGGTATACCTAGGCTAGCAAACTCGACTTCTAGTCTACACATACTTTCTCGTTCGTAGTGATTCTATAAAGGCAGAATAAATCCGCTTGCCCCATAAAGTTTTGATCTTTCGATCGAATATGTCCATCAATCTCTTCTCATTTTTTTTTTTTGAATCCCAGTATGACTAACGTGTCATGCTTCCTTATTATTCTCTATATATCATCTCGAAAGCTTCCACCACCATAGGCTTTAAACTTAACATGCATGTAAAGATAAAAGTGTGAAGCTCTTGATGTTAAAGCAGATACGTCAATTTATGACGATTGTACCTTCTAAATCTTCAGGTGCTTGGGCTGCTTGTTGCTGGTTAAGAGCATAAGCCTTAGCACGTCCAGGTTGTCTCTGATTTGGTCGTTCATTGCCAATTGGTACCTGATTCTGTCCTTGAGGGGCAAAGTTATGAGGTTGTGGAATTCTCATGTTCTCATTATTGTTTGGACAGTCTCTGGCGAAATGCCCTGGTTGCTTGCACCTAAAGCAGTCGTTGGAACCTATCTTACATTCACCATAGTGATTTTTCTGACATGTTGGACATAACGGCTTTCCTTCCGCATGTCCTTGCTGTTGTTGTCGATTTCCTCTCCATGGTTGCTTTCTTTTTTCTAGGTTTCCTTCATTTCCGTCTTCCCATTTACGTTTCATTTTTCCATAGTCTTGGGTCGGTGCTTGTGCTAACACACTCTCTTTTTCTTTTGGTAGTATTGCTTCGATGTTTAGGGCCCTGCTCAAAGATTGAGTATATGTTAGCGCTCCCTGACTTGCTAGTGGAACGGCTATCTCAAGCCGCAGACCTTGTCGAAACTTTTCTGCACATTTCTCATCTGTGTCAACTAGATGGGGAGCATATCGCGAAAGCTGGTTAAACATTTGGTCGTACTCTGTGACCGTCATACTTCCTTGTCGTAAATTCCAAAACTCATCCTGTTTCTTTTTCCTATAGCATCCAGGGATATACTTTTCATATAATCTTTCTTTAAAATCATTCCACGTGTACACCTCCCATTGCTCGGGGGTCAAGGTTCGTCGCACTGATTCCCACCAGAATTCAGCCTCATCAACGAGTTGGAAAATTGCGCATGTGAGTTTCTCCCTATCCCCACAGCCAACGTGGTTGAGTATCCTCTCAGTAGCTCTTACCCATCTCTCGGCATCCAGAGGATCACCGAGCCCATCAAAAGTTGGTGGATTATGCTTGCGAAACCTTTCTTCCACACTTCGCTCTGGTATAATTCGTGGCGCATGTCCTTCAGGGTTAGGTCCTCTTTCTCCTTCTCCAGCCATTATGTATTCAATTAATAATGTTGAACTCCTTCTTCATTCTTTCTAATAAAAATCCGTGATACTGGTGACATAAGGATCCTTCTATTGTCTGAAACGATCGTTGGTTGTCTACAAGTCATCCTTTCATGTATCGTGCTTTGATATTCTAACTTTCGTATTCTGACTTTCTATATATGGTTTACCCTTCCTTGATCATCTTTCTATGTTATGTCATTCTATACTTTCTATGTTCTCTCTGTCTATGTTCAGTGCTTTCAATGTATAGTTCTTTCTATTTCTAGTCTGTTCATGTCCTCTAAAATCCTCTGATCATAAAAATCTAAAGACATCCTTCATCAGTTCACTAAGCGACTATAGTCTGTCATCATATCCTTTCTAGGTTCATAACCTAACTAAAATTGTAATAACACATAGTGGTTGAATCATCTCATGGTAATAAATTGTATATCATGCAGTTATGCAACATTTGCTTATTAAAATCAAGTTAGCACATAGTCTTGCATGATAAAAATGTTTTCAATCTTAAATTCATGTTTAGTCTCAATATAGGTTAAGGTTCCATACATGTTGCGTTTCAGTGTACGGACGTCTCCATACATGATCCGCTTCAGTGTATGTTCAGTCACAATTCATATCAATACATTCAATCTTAAAACACATTAATTCTTATTGCATGTTCAGTCTCAGCATGTATATTCTATCTCAATGCATGTTCAGCCTCAATGCGTTTATAGTTTCAATACATGCTATGTTTCAATGCATGTTCAGTCTCAATACATGTTCCGTCTCAATGCATGTCTTGTCTCAGTGCATGTTCAGTCTCAATGCATGTCCCGTCTCTATGCATATTCAGTCTCAATACATGTTCATCTCAATGCAAGTTCAATCATAATGCATGTTCCATCTCAATGCATATTCAATCTTAACATGTTCTATAACATATTCATTTGGTGCATGCATTTCAGTAAACATTTTGAAAACATGATTAACGTACCTTGGTTGAGGGCAGTGTGACGACGAGCTGAGAGTTGATGTATAAACTTTTAGAAGTCTAGAGATGCTATCCTAGACTCAACATAAATGAACTTGTGGTCTCAGAGCCAAGAACTTTTGCTCTGATACCATCTGTGACAACCCGACCCCGGGAGAATAAGAAACGGCTACTTAAGGGGATTTGCTAGACTTTGTTAGAATAAAATGGGAGATATGTTTTTAGATTTAGGTAATACATTGTTAATAAAGGAGTGCCGCAATTGAAGGATAATAAATACAACAATTGAGATAGAAATCTTCCCAACCAGGATCAAAAGTTCGGAGGTCTGAGGCAACAAGATAACACTTCATACTAGACATTCGTATATGCGAGATTCAATTGCTAGAAATGCGATTGCCAAAAGAGTTCATAATAATTAGGCTAAGAATATTTAAAGAGTCATTCTCAAAAGATATCCACCTAAGTGAATATTACGGCAGCGGAAATTATTATATGAAACTACAGCAACATCCTCCCTCAGCCTCGCACGACACCACTTGCCGCTCAACCTGCAAAAGGTTTTGAAAACAATTGCAGGGCTGAGTACTAATATACTCAGTGGGTTTAGCCATTTGAAAATCCATTTAAAAGAATAATCCATGCTATGAACAGTATAACATAGAAATATTTGGAAGCATTCCATGCATACTTAAAATAAATTTGTGGATCCATTTTCAGTCTTCTCTCTATTGGTGCTTCACCTATTATGTGAACTTGTGGGAGCAGCCCACAGAGGTCCACTACCATGCATGTTTCAGAAATGGGAGCAGCCCAAGTCTG
Organism: Salvia miltiorrhiza; assembly: GCF_028751815.1. NCBI lineage: Eukaryota > Viridiplantae > Streptophyta > Magnoliopsida > Lamiales > Lamiaceae > Salvia > Salvia miltiorrhiza. The sequence goes on from NC_080391.1 coordinate 49,653,620, forward strand.
ACAGTCTGAGGCAAGTGGGAGCAGCCCACAATACCCCCTTGTGTGTACACAATCCTAACCGGGGCGATCCAATCGCTACGCCGGCTAGGACCCGATCGTTAGATAACATAGGAGCACTTTAAACAATAGAGATATAAGAAACATTTTAACATGGATATTCATTTGCGTTTGCATAATACAAGTAGAGTTCAATAACTCAAAGCATACTTTGGAAAATAAAACCCACCTTGATAGAACAAGCTCGTAGATAAAAGATGTACAATTCTCTTCTTGTAAAAGCAATGCTAATTCCTTCTCTCAAGTGGACCTACAAGACAATCTAATCTTAATAGGTCTCAAAATATCGTATGAACTAACGATTCTACAAAGCTGCTAAATCTTAATATTCTGCGCCCGGATTTTCAAAACTCAATTAAAAGTCTTGGACAAAATCAATTTATAAAAATACTATAATTGCATCATAGTATGCAAAATCAGTTCGTGTTTTAATTCTCATAAATAAACACACTTAATCTATGCGTAAAATAATTGATCAAAACTCAAATTATAGAGTCTAATTAAATAATTAGACCATTAAATCATTATCCAAATTACTCAACTAATTAAAGATATTTGAGTAAAGGCTGATTTAAAGAAATAAATTAGCCCAAAACCTTAAAATAAAACCCAACTCAATTTTAATAATATTAGCCCAACTTTCCAGCCCAATACTAAATTAAAGCTTTAGCCCATCCTTGAGCCCAACTTCCCTATCTCTCCCTTAAATCCCTAATTTAACTCTCACACCCCAACACACACATACAACTCACGCACCCTCCTCTCTCTCTCTGCCGCTCACTCCCCACCCTCTCTGCGCCCTTCTGCCGTCGCCACCGGACGGCGGCGCCGTCCCCGGAGGCCAGCGGCTCCGCCTCCTCTCTCCTTCCCTTCGACCTCTCTCTGTCTTCCCTCAGCCCTCTCTCTTCTCCTCTCTCTCTCTCTCTTCCCCCAGCCCTCTCTCTCTCCTCTCATTTTTTCCTCTTCTCCGTCGACGGCAGGGGAAGCCACCGCCGGCGCCGCGTCGACAGCAGCACGGCAGCAGCGGCGTCGCTCCCTCTCTTCTCCTCTTGCTCGCGGCGGGCAGCCGCTCCGGGAACAACAGCGCCGCCGTGGCGACCGCAGCAGCACTGCTGCCTTCTCTTCTTTCTTCCTCTCGGCCGGGCGAGCAGCAGCACCCCGAAGGACCGCCGCGCCGCCGTCCTCGCCACCACCACCTCCGATTCTCCCTCTCGACCGGCAGCAGCAGCTGCCTTCGCCGTCCCTGCACGGAGCAGCGCCGCTGCCTCTCATTTCCTCCAGATCCGGCGACGCCGTCGCCCTCGCTCCGTCCGACAACAGCACAGCACAGCAGCAGCAGCAACACCGGCACCGCCTCCTCCTGCCACGCCGAGCAGCCGATGCTGCTCTGCTTCTCCGGCTAAAACCGCCGGCCAACACCCCTCCCCAAAAACCTCAAAACCCCTATCTCATTCTAACCTTCTAATTTCTTTGAAAAGGTGAAGGAAAAATTGTAATCTTTTCTTATGCAAAATTCAGTCTTTTCTTATGCAAAAATTCAATCTTTTCTTATGAAATGGGCAAAACACTTGAGAAATATATATACTTACAGCATGTGTTCTTTGTTTTTGTGATGTATGGTGTAACAGATTTGCTTTTCGGGACAGAACTTCCTTGAAGGGATGCTTGTGATTTGAATGAATTTTTGGAGAGGAAAGAAAGCTGATGATAATTGTATTTTCTGTGAATGATCTGATCTTTGAGTTTTGGCAAGTTTATTGTGGAAAGGAAAATTTGCATGTAAGATGATTGGCTTAAGAAGTGGTGAATGGTAGAGTGAAACGTGGTTGAATTTTTGATGACTATGGACAAGTGGCTGCTGCCAAAGTAACACATAAATCTCTCTACAAAAACAAAAGTTAAAAATCCACAAAATTTAATAAGGCATGTGGGCTGACATGAATTAAAAAAATTTATGGATCAAAATGGGCTTATAAAATACACATAATCTTAATTCAAAAATAAGTAAGACCCAAGCTAGATAAGTTAGTATAATAATTCTATTTAGGTCCAATTCAAATTAAAAGTAAATGAAAAAAAAAATGTAATATGAAATATATTCACATAGTCACGTATTTGCATTTAATCTCTCTTGGTAAAATTTAATAAAATCTTTCATTAAAAGAAATACCCTTTTTTGTTTTTCAACAAAAATTTTATCCGGGCGAGAATTCACTTAAATAATATTCTAAGTTCAAGTATTATCGGGAAATCCTATTAGGAAAAATCGGGGTGTTACACCGATCAACTTAATTTAATTAAATTCTCGCATTGCACTTATAGAATCTTCATCAAATCAATACCTTTCTACAAATATATAGTTCTTGAGATGAACTTCAATTATGTGGAAAAGAGAAAATGATGAATAAATATAGTATATATCAATTAGAATGAAGGGTCTAGTCACGTACATCAAAATCAGAGGTTGCATGGATTTTTCAAACTACAATTTATATATATGCTGCTTAGCTGGCATATATTCTTCTTTATTACGTGCTTCATTCCAACTCTACTGCCCTTTTCAATGTTATACATATATGAATTCACTCTTAAATTTAATGTATTTACCACGTCCCAATGATACTATCACGAATTGCCTGTAAAAAGTTACTAATTCAATTTTGTTTTTTTGGCTATATCTAGGGGATCTAAACACTGAATTATAAATTTGTACATCAAAGTGATCAATCTGCCGTAGACATTCACGATATAAAGATTGAAAATGGTCCATATTTTACATGATAAACACCTAAACTCATTTGAATCAATGCATATATATATATATATGATTGATCTTAAGGATTTTTATTACGAAGATAAGATTTGTGGGTGTCTTGGACAGACTAATATACATTATAAAATATTGAGATCTATTGGTTACTGTTTTTTGGTTCGATCACCAATTACTTGTCATGAATTTAGTCTCATGCATATTGATTCCGACTTCGATAAAAATTACTACGTTGCAATGTGACCAATGCGCCATTTCGAATATTAAACCACAAGTCAAATGTATATATAATTTTGCAGTATAAGTTTGAGTTTTCAGTTTGAGCTTTGTTTGATATATAATCAAATAAAATCACCGGACTATGAAAATACATATGAAGACACTAACTAATTATCAAGTATAGGTAAAAAAAGGATAAAAAGTGGCCTCAATTAAAGAAAGATATGCTAATGCGACCAAAGGTGGTTCTTGGAGTGGATGGGGGGAACTAACTACTAACATCTAACATGACTTTGCCTGATCAAAAAAAAAAAATGCGACCAAAGGATAAACACGTAAAATAAATTCTAAATTGCACGTAAGCATTAATGTAATAAGCCATTTTGCAAGAAAAAAACACAAAAGTTGCTAAGATATATCGAGAAGCATATTATATGGTAATGAGTCTAATGACATTATCATTATCTAGGAAACAAGAATTGATAGAATTAAATTCAATTAAAGTCACACTACTACAAAAGTTTACATACATAACAGTGCATAGATAACGGTTTTTTTCAAAAACCGTTATGTATGAGCGCACTTTTAGGAATAGATAACGGTTTTGCAAAAATCCGTTATCTATGTAGTGTTGTCTATATGCATAGATAACGGTTTCAATTAATTCGTTATGTTTTTGTGTTATCTATTAGGTACATACATAACGGTATTACAAACCGTTAAGCGGACCGTTATCTATGTGCGTATTTTTGAACTCTTACATAACGATTATTGAAACCGTTAAGACAAAGTGTTATGTATGCGATTATTTCATTTAATTTTTTATTTTCATAATTAATTTATTAATTAAATAATTTAAAAATATTGTAAAATTGTACTATCTCTCAAACTCGATTCTCCTCCCCAAATCTCTCTCTCTCTTCGCGATCTCTCCCTCTTTGAGAGATAGTCGCCGCCGTGCCGAGGCAAGTTCCGGCGAATGGTAGCTATTCGCCCTCTTCCGGCGACATCGGTCGCCGCGACCTCGCCTAGCTAGGGCAAAGGTCGAGCCCTAGTTCTTCTCTGTTCGGTACAACCCAGTTGTCGCCATCTCAGGGAGATCGGCGAGCTGCGCGACCTAGAACCCGCCCATCGTTGCTGGTGGTCCGAGGATCGGCGAGCCGATGGTGTTCTACGGCCGGTTCTCTTCTCAACTCCACACAATCGAGGCAGGAAAGGGGGAAAGCCCTAATTCTCCTCTCATCCTCTATCTGTCGTTTCGGCCGTGAGCTTTCGGTGAGGCCACCGCTGGTAAGCTTTCCCTTTCTATGTCGTCTCTCATTTTTCCCAATTCCCACTGGAAAACAAAAGCCCTAATTTTTTTTAAGAAATCCCCAAATTTTCAGATTCGGTCAACCTCTCCTCCGATTCCACAGTTCACCGTCGATTTAGAATAGGTGTAAGTGAGTGGCTCCAACTATATGGATGTCCCAATGGCAAAGAAATTGCTAATTTCTTCAAATTGATTGATGCCAATGACAACTTACTTTGTTCATTAAAGTTTGGTGGATACCTGCATCTGTTTTTGAAGTATTTTAGATCTGTTTGGATTATTTTTCAGATTGGTGATGGGTTGGTTGAGATTTTCTGAAGCTTGGAGAAAAATTGATTGGGGAACAAGTTGGGTGGAGTCGGAGGAGATGGGAGAAGGATGCAGATTGCTCATGGATTTGGGGCGTCCATGGCTGAACCGTGGTTGGCTGCTCATGAAGATTTATCTAGGTATATGCTTTGATCCTATTTAGTTGAAAATTGAAATTGAAATATTCTTGAAATGGAGACTGAAACTTTTTTATTCTTTGATGCTTGCTTAGATGATCTTGAAATTTTCTGAATTTGCTTCTGATTTATTGAATTCAATGCATATGATTGGTTTTGGTATTTGCATTAGGTCAAGTGACTTGTGTTTCTTGTCATTTATGTCCATTCCTTCTCTCTCGGATTGGTGTTTCTTCCATCAGTGAACTCATTTGCACTCAACTTCTTTTGTTTGAACCGAAACAGCTCCTAACCCAAATATGCCTCGCAATATCGACCCTTATACTTCACGCCGCAGAGCATGGCAAGCCCATCGAGAAGCTCTTCTACAGCCTGCAGAATTTACAGAGCCAAGATAATGGAAATGCCGCTGTTTTGGAGATGCTGACAGTCTTGCCTGAAATCATTGAAGATCAAAATGGTGATTTCCGTGTAACCTCTGCTCGACGTAAAGAGTATGGACAAGAGGTTTTGCAATCTGATTCATGCAACTTCACTGGATTTTTCCTTGTCTGGGGATTGCGTTCCAGTTATTTGTTCATGATAGAATGTACTTTTGGTGGTGCAGCTTCTTGCACAAACTCCTACGGTGCTGGAGTTTCTAATGCAGCAGATTGGTGAGGGTGTTGGGAACAACGTCCAACATCATGACAGGAACAGAAAGATATTACGTTGTTTGCTGAGCTGGGTAAGAACTGATAAAATAATTTATATACCGTTTATTGTCTAACCTGGGAAATGACACGGTACTTCCTTTACAGGAGAATGGTTTTTATTACTATTAAAATGTGCAAATTTTTGATTCAAGAATTAGAGGTTCTAAATTCCCTTGAGTTGTTTCTGATGAAGTTAAAGTTCTGCTTCCTGACTTTCATAATTAAACTTCATTAGAGTTAAAGGGGGGAAAGTTTTTCCAACTGCATATTTTTCATTGTTGAATAGTGCCAGTTGCAATATTCATTTTGCACAATATTCATTTTGCACATACTGATGACTTGTTATTTATTCTAGACTTTGGATATTCTCCTGCAAATTCTTGTTGTCTTCCCAAAGGTAGAACCCCTGCGAAGTAAGGTAAGAATTGCAGATCTCTCCACTTGATGGCCATATTCCAAACTCTATCTAACGACACATTTTTTTCTAGGTTACCTCTTTCATTCATCGTATGGTGGACACTCTAGGACCTTCAATATTTCCTTATCTTCCGAATGCACTGGGCCAGTTGCTAATAGAAAGTGAGGTATAAAGATTTGTCTCTTAATCGTTTTTCTTGAATCTTCTATTTATTTTACTACTTCTAATTTTATATACTGAACTTTGTGTGGGGGTGTAATGGTCAGTTACTGATAAAAGTTATGCTGAGTTCTTGTGTTCATATGTTCTGAAATAATAAGTACCCTTTTGCCTTGATGTTTTGGACTTTCTGGTGTCTGTGATTTTATATGGTTGATGATTTTACATTTGCAGCAACATCTTCAGCTAAATGGGCTGAGTGCATGTTTGATCATCAGGCTTGTATGGTTTAGATACACTTCTATTGTATGGAAACTATACTTTCGACCAAGTATATGGTCATATGTTTTCCTCAGCCTCATTAAGTACTTATTGAGAGGGATGAGAGGCGTGGCGCTTTGCTTGATTCTGTTGTTTGAATCGCTGCTTGGCTTCTTGGGCTTGCTGTGCTCGACGGTGGTGCCCACCGCGGGCGGATTGAGCAGCAGGGACTGGATTAGCTGGGCATTCGTGTTTCAGGCCGTCGTATACACGGGGTTTATGACGATTATGTTGCTCTACAGTGTGGCGGCTACTGCTGTGCTGTTTATGTATTGCAAGGCTTTGCAGGGGGAGCTTGCCTTTGAGATTGCGGAGGAGCTCGCGCAGGAGTATATCCGGCTGCCTTTCGATGATGGGAAGCTTTCCCACGTTGTCTACGTCGTGTAGCTGAGGTTTGCAGCTTAAACCTTGTGAAATTTTCCTGCTTATGACCTTGCTATATCGTTGGTTTACAATGCTTCTTCATATGCTGTTAGAGGTGTATCTTGTGTAGTTGTGGGGTTGTACAGGAGATGTAGACTTGTGATAATAAAAAAAATGATCTTTTTGAATGAGACTGCCTTTTTTGAAGCTTCTTAGACTTGAGATGGCAATGGATTAATGCAGGGAGTAGTGCTACTATTTTTTTTTTTTTTTTGATCAGTAAAATTAAATATTTTATTGAGATTAAAAGCAAGGCACCAGGGATGCCAATTAAAACAAGAAGGAAAGATTGAAACCCTTTGAGCACCACATGGTGAAAGGTATTATCAACTCTAAAACTTTATAAACCTCATTCCAACTCCAAAGTCTACCCTTGATCTGTAAAACAAGTCTCTCAATATCCCAAATCTTTCCTTGAAAACGACTCTCGTTTCTTTTTTCCCACAGCGTCCAAACAGTTCCTACCCATAACGCATTTAGCAATCTTCTTCCTTTCTTCTTTTTGGCAGCAGAGATGAAGGAAGTGTAGTGATGTAGAGTACCTCTTGGATTTGCCGTTTTGATGTGTAACCATTGGAAGATTTGGTCCCACACCGCCGCAACTTTCGGGCAATGAAGAAACAGATGTTCCGTCGTCTCCTCTCCAGCAACGCAGGCGTTGCATCCTCTCTCTTCCCAGCTAATTTGAATTTGTCGTCTTCTCAAGTTGTCATAGGTAGCCAAACGATTTCTAAGACATCTCCACGCCGTCACCTTGGCTTTGTGCGATGTTGGAGCCTCCCAAATCATTGCCATCTCAGCCGGTTGAGTTTGTTGCGCCTCTCTGGAAGCCGCCACCAAATCATAAGCCGACTTTGTTGAGAATATACCGTCCGTAGTTGCCCTCCAACTCCATCCATCAGTTAAACCTGTAGAAGGGACAAAAGCAGCAACAAGTCTCAAAAGTTCCTCCACCTGTCTAGTCTCCCTTTCCCTTAAAGCCCTCCTCCAATTCACCGACCACACCCACTCTTCTCCTTCCCAAAACCCACTATCTCCAACGAGGCCTTTCTTATTCGAACACAAGTTATACAATCTCGGGAAAAAGAACTTGAGAGGTTTGTTAACAGCCCACACGTCCTCCCAGAACATTGTATTCATCCCATCCCCGAGACGGTGTTGTAGGTGATCAATTAACCATCTATCGTCCCTTCCTCCCCCTTTCTCCACAATTTTCGCCCACCACCCCAACTGCCCACTTCTTCCCACCACCGAGCAATCCCCCTCTTCGCCCCAGACAAGTTCCCCATAAATAGATTTAATCACTCTCGCCCACAAAGCTCCCCCATCCACCAAAAATCTCCAAAGCCATTTAATTAACAGAACATGATTAAACCATTCCACGTCCCGAAACCCAAGACCTCCTGTTTTCTTATTGGAACACAAGGAGCTCCATTTAAACCAGGTGATTCTTCCCGACTGAGAGCCTCCACCCCACAGAAATCTGGAGAACAAGGAATTGAGATTCTTGATCACAGTCTTGGGAATGAAAGCGTATGCCAGTTGATAAACCGGAATCGATTGAAGCACCGATTTAACAAGAGTGATCCTCCCTGCCAAAGAAAGAGGTCTTTTTCTCCAGCTTGCAATTTTGTTTGAGACTTTATCCACCAAGAACTTCCACTCGCTAACACCATTGCTTCGGCCTCCAATTTTGGTTCCCAAGTAAAGAGACGGGAAGGAACCAATCTTGCAATGGAGAAACGAAGCCCATGTCCTCTCGACTGACTCATTCACTCCCACCGTCATCAGGCTGCTCTTCGCGAAGTTGACAGCAAGACCCGATACAAAATGAAAGAGAAGTAACAGACTTTTCAGTGATTCCACATTACGTTCATCAGCCTCTAAAATAAATAAGGTGTCATCCGCGTACTGGAGGTGTGTAATCGGCACTTCATCCTTACCAATCTTAATAGGAAACAATAACTGTCGTTCCAATGCTCTCTCAACGAGCGCATTCAACCCTTCCGCAACAATGAGGAACAAGAAGGGAGACATCGGGTCGCCCTGTCGCAAGCCTCTCTCCATTTTGAAATCTCCCGTTGATGACCCGTTGACAAGGACACTTGCCGTGGCTGACTGTAGACACCCTTGAATCCATTTCCTCCAAATCCCATCGAAGTTCATTCTGTCAAGCAAAGTATCCAAAAAGTCCCATTGAACTGAATCGAAAGCTTTGGCAAAGTCAATCTTAAAGAAGATCCGGCCTCGTCGCTTCTTTTTTGACTCAACCACAACTTCATTCAAAATGACCGCCCCATCGAGAATGAATCGGCCTTTAACGAAAGCGCTTTGATTATCAGAGATGATCGACCCCATCACCTTCGTCAGTCTCCCCGCCAAGATCTTGGCAATGATTTTATACAAGCTGGTAATGAGCGATATTGGGCGAAATTCGTTCAAAGAATCAGCCCCTTCTTTCTTCGGTATTAAAACGATGAAAGAAGCATTACCTCCTTTAGGAATTTTACCGTTCGCGTGGAAGTCCTTCAAGACCTGGAGGATATCCTCCTTAACCACATGCCAAGCCGATCTCCAGAATGAAAAGTTAAAGCCATCAGGTCCTGGACTCTTATCGCCAGAGCACCTCCAGACCGCTTCTTTAACTTCTTCAGGTTCGAAACCTCTAATCAGCCAATTTCTCTCCTCATCAGAGATTTTCCTTCTCACAAAGTCAATGGGAATAACAGGCATCTGTCTATCTTTCCGCTTGAAAAAGGTTTCAAAATGATTTCTCACCCTAGCTTTTACCTCTTCCGGTTTGGAGATCCATGAGTTATCAAAGATCAGTCCGCCTATGTCATTCTTCAACCGCCTCCCTTTAATCGCCTTATGGAAGAAGCCAGAATTTACATCTCCCTCCTTAAGCCATTTCTGTTTAGCCTTCTGTTGTAAAGTCATCTGCTTATGCTTCAGCTGAAGGGAAAGGAGAGCTTGAAGCTCATTTCTTCTGATAACATCCACTTCGCCTAAAGAACTCTGCTCATCAAGCTCATCTTTCTGTTGTAACTCCTTCTTTAATTCGTGAATTTTAGAATCAATCTCACCAAATGATGTGCGATTCCAAACTTTTAAAGCCTCGCGAAGTTTCTTCAATTTCTCCTTAACCACGAAAAAGCTCCATCCCTGACAGTCAGTCCCCGTCCACACTTTCTTTACAACCTCCTCAAACTCCGGGTGATTCGTCCAAGCATTTAGGAACCTAAAAGGTCTTGGTCCCCAATCCTCCGTTCTAGTAGTGAGAACAATCGGACAGTGATCCGAGATCGAACGCTGAAGACCACGTGCAGAACTTCCTTCCCAATTAAGCATCCAAGTTTCGTTAACAAGGAAACGATCGATCTTGCTCTTGCATTTGCCATTGGGCTTGTACCAAGTGTACTTTCGACCTTGTGTATGAATTTCCTTCAGATCGTTTCCCCTAATAAATTCCTCGAAAAACCTTGCATCCGACGCTCGAAACGTCTCCCCGCTGCCCACCCTCTCTTCTCTTCTCCTGACGGCGTTAAAATCTCCCAAAATACACACACTTCGATCCGCATTCTGTTCAACAATAGAACCAATTGCATCCCAGAGAATCCTCTTTTCATTTGATTCAGTTGGCGCATAAACATTGATAAAGCAGCACAAGAGACCGCCCTCCTTATACCTACCGTTAACAACCACGGCCCCCGGTAAATCCCAAGAACTAGATGCTTCGAACACCTCCCTATTCCATAAACACACAATTCCCCCAGCTCTCCCCTCAGAGTTCCTGATTGCCTTATCTGTGTTATTAAATCCCCACCAAGAATTACAAAAAACATCACTAAAAGTCTCCATTTTTGTCTCTTGTAAACAACAAATGTCAATCTTATGCCCTCTTACAAGTTCACTAACATCTCGCTGTTTCGCAATGCTCCCCAAGCCCCTAATGTTGTATGACAGTAAATTCATGGACAATTCATCTGACTCCCAGCATTATTGAAGGAAAGGAAGTTACCTTGCATCTCGATTTGGCGGACAATCTCCTCTTCTTCTGTCTGACTTGAAAGCCCTAACTTCTTCCCAAAGTCCCAAATTTTCTGTCCTGAAATTCCCCCATCCTCTGTCGAAAGCACCCCTTTTTGACTCTCCCCAGCGTCTTCCTTCCTTGCGGCCTCCTCCCCTCTCCCATTTAGTGGTTCTATTTCAGAGATGAAACGCCCCCAATTCTCCTTCTCTTTCGCTCTATTCTTCTTTTTCCTTTTACCTTTTTTTCCTTTTGTGCATTTGGGATCAGCCCTTTTCTTGTTGGAAGGCAGCCTCGCTTCCCCTGCTTGGGAGCCCGAAGAAACATCCTTTTCGGTCACGTCAAGACTGTCACTGTTATCTTCCAGATCGTCAGTTCCCCCTTGTAGAAGAATGGTTTCCTTTTCTCTCACAGCAGGAACCGTGGGCAAGGAAAGAAGTTCCCCCTTGTAGAAGAATGTTTCCTTTTCTCTCACAGCAGGAACCGTGGGCAAGGAAGAGGTACCTCACAAAAGTTTTCGACAGGCCCACAAGGGTACTCCAATAAGTTTTCACTTGGGATTTTATCTTGGACCTTTGAGTTTTCAGCCCAAAGGAGGGCAATCCTCCTGCTCGGCCCTGCAAGAAGACTGGCCTAAACCTTCGGCAACAACCACATTCAAAAGTAATCTCGAGCCTCCCAACGTTGTCTCATCATGATTGGTAACCTCGACTGACGTTTCTGGAACTGTTTGTTGTGAAGGAATCGAAGAGTTCAATTCTTGGAAAACCGAAACGTCTTGCGAAGGAATCGAAGAGTTCAATTCTTGGAGAACCGAAACGTCTCCATCTCTCACACCGATGTCGTCCATCATTCCGATGGTAGCGATAGCTGGATCCATAGACTCCGCTCCATCCGACCATCCTGAATCCGATTCCGATTCCGACTCATCTAAATTCGGTTCTCCGAACAAGGACGAGAGTGGGTTATCCTGAATTTCTTCAATGCGAAGTGTGAAACTAGCTCCATCAATGCAGCACTCCAATACTTGGTCAATGGATTTGAGACCTGTAGAGATTTGGATCAAAGCTTCGTCCAATTTCTCTCTTTCTTTCGTCAGTTCGTGAATTTTCAAAACCCGCCCAAAGTTTGCCGTCACCGAATCAAAGAAACGAGAGTTCCATGCATGAAGCGGGATCCCAATCCATCTCGTCCAAATAGCTCGCTGTTGGTGCACATCCACGAAGTTCCATTTCCTCTTCCAAAGAAACCAGAAGTCACTCCATTCATCCAACTCCGTGAGAACTTCTTGTGTTGGCAATTCACAAATACTTCGGATGAGCACCAAACTTCCCCCCATCGTCGAAACTTTCAGTTTCCCGGCACATTCGCTGTTGATTTCTTCTTTGATTTCATCCCAGGAGAAATCATCTTTGATGAAACCTGTGAATGTTCCTTCAAGCCACTTTGAATCCTCCTCCGAAGTTTTGAATTGTAGTTTTTCTCTTGTGCAGGTTTCTCCTTTAGAGACTCCAGTGAGAACTTCTTTAAAGGAAACTCCAGGCTTTTTCTTTGCAGAATCCAAAAATTGGAAGCATTCCGGTTTCTTTCCAGTAAATCTTTTTGCGTCGAACCCCTTTTTTTCTTCATCCCTCACCACCCTCTCAAACCTTGGTTTAAAAACCCTAATTTTGTAGCTTCCAATCCAAAGTTGATTCAACTGTTCAAGCAGACCTTCCGTATCCTCGACACCTTCGAATCGGACAAAGCCAAAAGGCTTCCCTTTTTTATCTCTCTTATTGGGACAGAAAATGTCAGTCGGTACGCGAATGGCTCCAAACTTCCTTCTCAAGAAATCAAAGCTGCAATCTTCGGGAATGTTGTTGAAGAAGAATGTAACTCTCTGTGATCTCGAAAGAGGTTTAACCTCACCAGTGTATCGATCAGCTCCACTCCTCCAAGACTTCGTCTGCCTATGAAAGTTATTGCTCCGTTGATACACCACATTGCCTACTGCTCTGGTCCTCTCGTGCCCCATTCTCCTGCCTTCTGCTCTGTTCCTCTCGTGCCCCATTCTCCTCACCACCCTCCAAACCTCCTCACGACTCATCCTCTCCGTTCAATGAAAAAAACTCTTAACCACTCCACAATTACTTCAACTCCAATAACCATTGGTCAGACAATTATCCATTCTAGTAAACATTGATATCCAAGCATGATCAGTTTCATTAACAGAAAACCATTGCAAACATCAATTGAAATCAAAAAGCGAAAGCAATGGAGCTCTCTGATTCTGATAGTAATGCTGTAGGTTCAGTTGATGACGCCGTATTTGATGGCGGAGAAGAGGCCGGATCGCACAGAAAGGATGCAATAGATGCAGTTGTTAACGCCGGATCTGACGGCGGCGGAGAGGCCGGAGCTGACTGCGTCAACGAGGGAGGGTCGGACGGCGGCGAAGAGGCCGGATCGGACGGAAGAGATGTTGTAGATGCAGTTGTTGGCGCCGGATCTGACGACGGCGAAGAGGCCGGATCGGACGAAATTGATGCGGTAGATACAGTTTTTGATGCGGACGAAATCTGACGGGATGGATGCTGTATTTGCAGTTCTTGATGGTGTTTGACTCCAGATCTCTCAAACTGCTACATCATGGGCAACAGCGCGGCGGAAACATCATGGACTGAAGGCGTTGCGGCGCGTCAGCGAGCTTGCGCCGGCGAGGATCCGAGGGCTGAAACTGCACCAGACGTTCTTCGGCGGGGACTAGCGGACGGCGTCGGATATCCGGTATTAGCTCAGCGATCTGTTTCTACACGTCACACCATCGGACAGCTGGCATGTAGTCGGGGGAAGCAGCAGACAGCAGAAAAACACTTCTCGTCGTTGATAGCGGATAGCCGTCTGGGTGCCGCTGTGTGGTGTGACGATGACGCCGGAAGAGCGACAGCGGGCGGCGTTTGATGGGGCAGAGAGTTCAAATTTTAGTGAGAGAATTTTTATTTGATAGTTGGAGTAGTGCTACTATTAAGTGCAGCAGTGAGCCATTTGTGACAAAAGTGTTTTAGTGTAACTGTAGGTTCTTGAACCGGGCAGCGCTGAAGAGACTAGAAGAGTTTGGAACAGAAGGTTCCATGATAAGTCCATGGAAAAGATGCTGCTATTCTTGTCCCTGGTGATGTAGTTTGTATAAAATTGGGCGAAATTAAGAAGCTGATACTTGTATGGTGGGAGAATTGGTAGACAGAAATGTATGTGATATTTACTACATGCGCATGTAGTAAAACATGTATTAACAGGCAACTTGTGTAGCTCGAATTGTTGGATGTTATGTTATATATGCTAATATTATCTTGTCAATGTTATTTTATTATTTGAATTTTTTTTATTGATTTTTAGATATTCATAAAAGGAAAAATTAAGAATAAATAAAAAATATGTGAAAAACTGTCATCTAATACATACAAAACCGTTATCTATGTCTTACAAAGATAACGGTTTAAACCGTTATAAAAAGTATAAAAACTGTTATCTATAATATGAGAAAAAAGAAATATTATATAATACATAACAGATTAATTCTAATACATAACAGTCGAAAACCGTTATCTTTTTCTTACAAAGATAACGGTTTAAACCGTTATAAAAAGTATAAAAAACTGTTAACTATAATATGAAAAAAAATATGTATTATGGAATAGATAACGGTCGAAAACCGTTATCTTTTTCTTACAAAGATAACGGTTTAAACCGTTATAAAAAGTATAAAAAACTGTTAACTATAATATGAAAAAATATATATTATGGAATAGATAACGGATAAATTATAATACATAACAGTCGAAAACCGTTATGTATAATCAATATAGATAACGGTTTTATAACCGTTATGTATGTGTGGTAAAACTGTTATCTTTTCCCTTCATAGATAACGGTTTTTAAACCGTTGTGTATGACACCTATAATAGATAACACCACTATACACAACGGTTTTTTTGCTCATAGATAGTGTCAGAAAATCGCCTGTCATCCAATAAAATATGTAGATACACATACCTATCTATTTATACACAAATGAATGTCATTAATTATACTTGATCACTAATCCCATTAAGACACGTCTAACTATTTTTTTCGTATATATCAAGAAAACGAATTACGACTACATAGCTACTAGCTAGTATAGCATATTGCAACTGTATTATTTGCTTATAGTAGTAAATTTTTTGATAATACCAACAGTAAATTTAAAGATCGTGATATAATAGACTCCAACTTCAAACCTTTGACTTTAAATATTAATTACTCTATCACTAAATTAACACATCACTTATTTATTTATAGTAAGGGTTAATTACGCCAAAAATCATGAACTTTGGTCGGATTTCCAAACTTTTCATGATTTTTTTTTATATATCAAAAATTCCTGAATGTAATCGTCTGAATAATTTTTCCATGATTTTTGAAAATTCCCAAATTGAGTGCTGACATGACATTTTTGAGTGACCTGAAAAATAATATGGCACCGCCGGACGGGAACCAAAGCAACGTCGTTTAGTTGGGCGTAAAACGACGTCGTTTTACCTCAAATTCTAGCCCCCGTCTTCTCCTCTCTGAACTCCGGCGAAGAGCCACCCACCGGACCGCCCCTGCCCTCAGTTTTGCAGAGCCCTAGTTTTCCAAATCTCTCATTCCTTAATCTTGCCAGAGCGATGAAAGGCGGCGCGAGGTTGGGTGGTGGCGCCGTGCGAAAGGGGCGCAACCCTAGGCGGCGCGAGGTCGAGTGGTGGCGCAGCGTGAAAGGGGGCGCAAACCCTAGGCGGCGAGAGGTCGGGTGGTGGCGCCGCGTGAAAGGGGGCGCAAACCCTAGGTGGCGTGAGGTCGGGTGGTGGCGCCGCACGAAAGGAGGCGCAAACCCTAGTGAGGTGTGAGGTCGGCGGAGCGAGATCTGGGGAAGAAGAAGAATTTTTTAGGGAGAAGAAGTGGACGGCGATGATGGATGTTTGGGGAAGAAGAAGAACGGCGTGAGGTTTGTGGTGGACGGCTACGGTGGAGGTCTGGGGAGAAGAAGAATTTCTGGAATGATGCGAGGTCTGCGGTGGACGGCAGCGGTGGAGGTCTGCGGTGGACGATTCGCGAAAGTGGACGAGGTCTGGAACGACGTGAGCACAACAGCGTCTGTTTGGGGATGAGGTTTTTGGCGGAGGCGGGCCTTCGTGTCTGAGATCGAGGGAGGTGATCGTCGCGAAGGAGGAAGGTGGAGGTGGTGGCCCTTGGTGCTGCTTCGCCGGAGGAAGGCAGCGACGGTCCTTTGGCAGCGGTCCACCGGCCGACCTGGAGGAAGGGGAGGAAAATAATCGATTTTCTATTTTTTTGTTTATTTTTTTTCCAAGTAGGCGCAACATCAGTTCGGTATTACCACGTAGGCGCCATGTCAGCTCGGTATTGCCACGTAGGCGCCAGCTAAGACCGGACCTTCACCGGAGGTAAAAACCGTCGAAAAACCGTTCAGGCATTTAAATTCAGGGAATATTAAAAAAATAGTTCATGAAAAGTTTGAAAATCGCACCAAAATTCATGATTTTTCACGTAATTAACCCTTATAGTAACTTATTCACGTATCCTTGTAGTCCAAGACACAAATTTGAATGATACTATTGATCCATGCAGTCTATAAAACTAGCATTATATATCTACAATTTAGGCCGATCAATTGTTAAAAAAAAGAAGAAGGGGAAAATACCCATTTTCATGATTCGGAGTTATTAATGTTTAAGTCGATGAACTATTATTTAGGAGAAATTAGTATTGTCATATATATAAGGAAAACGAGAGTACCAAGGGACACTTCTATAGCAATAAAACAACTACAAATTATCTGTAAAGCCCACAAATGACTTGGAATGAAAGTGATTGTTCTTTAAAACAAAAAAAAAAAAAAAAACGTTGGTGCACGTGTAAAAATGATAAACATGCATTTTTGTCTCTTGGTGTACGTGTAAAAATGATAAACATGTGTCATATTTGATGCTTACTTGTGAGGATTTTGTGTGTTTTATGGTTTATTTGAATATATATTGTTTTATTGTCGAAAACTTATTACTAAGTTCATCTCTATACGATTTCGTGAGCGTGAACGGATCGAAAATCGGAAATCGAACGAGGGAAAACTGGCCAAAATAAAATTGCTGCGCAAAACTGTCAGGATCCTACGGTCCCGACCGTGGCCACGGGCCTGACCGCGGGCAATTCGGCGACGAACGCGGTCTGATCGCGTGGCCGCATCTCAGGCCACGTGTTTGCTCAATTTTTGCGCATTTTTTGAGTTTTTTTGACTATTTTTTCGATTCTACACGGTTTTGATATTTTGAGACCTATTGCATATAAATACTCCCCAGAAACATATTGAAGAGACTTTTACATTATTCTAATTTTTTTAAGAGCTGAGAGAGACAGAAGGAGAAGACCTGAAGAGCAAGAACTGAAGATTCATAGATTTCCTTACGGTTTATTTGTTGAATATTCATCTATTCCTTTGATATTTTTATTCTAGTTCATATGTCTATGTGTGGCTAGAACATTTTTTATCCTAGGGTTTAGGTAGTAAACAAATTTGGATTTTAACTTTCTTTGATTCAACTTATCAAGATTTAATTTATATTTTTTATGTTCTTGTGCATGTTGTTTGCTTAATTGATTGACCACCAATTTTGCACGTTTTTAGGTTTATATTTGATATCGGAAGATGATAATTATTACCTGGACTAAGAACATAAAACACACTTGTCAATATTAGCGTGAGGGCTTGAGATAAGTGTGAGGACATTAATCCTAAGGACTATTTGGAGTTGCATGTTTAAGAGTGATCCAAAGATGGTAGCCTTGCATGTAATTAACTGTTTGTATGCCACGAGAATGAGTATAAACTAGCTTTGAGATTGTCTTAGAAGAATTTATCTTGATTTATTGAATTGAATTTATTAGGTTATCTGAATCTGTTGAAACTTTTACCTTGAGATAATATATTTCCATTAGTTTTTCTCTGTCAGCTTGATTTATTTTCTCTCTGTTTATTTATTTTCTTTGCGTTAAACCAAACAAATCTTTATTTGTTCTTCAAATAGAGAAAGACATTTTAGGATAGTATAATTAATTGTAATCAATCAATTATACCCATATACTTGCAGTGTGTTAAGAAATTAGCGAATAAAAAATTTCAATGGATACATAATTAATTTCATAATTATTTCTTGATTATTGTACCTAAGATTAATGATTATGTTAGATTTAATAAGGAAGTTATTGAGTTATTCTAAAATCATGATTGCAATAAGAAAAAGTAAGGGGGTAATGTACAAAAAAGGAAATGTTCATGTTTTTGTGAGACACCCCAAAATGGAAAAATGTTCATGTTTTTGTGAGACGGAGGGAATATACATTAGCTCACATAGAGGATTAGGCTAAAAACAACTCTTAAAGGTGTGTTTGCTTTGAGGTATAAAGAAGGGATACTATTTACCACCTTATACATCGTTTGCTTAAACATAATAAAAAATTTGGACAAATGATATAAATTTTCGGGCAACACATTTTCCCTTGGAAAATGAATAATATTATACTAAGGGAGGGTGGCATAATTTTATACTACCTTGTGAGGCGTGGATAAATGTATCATCATTCAAACCAAACAAGATTTAAACAATGTGATCTCCACTTTAAGTGATAAATTTATATCTCATTATATTATCCCTCTATTTAGAGAGATAAAAAGCGAACACACCCATAGGGCGTGTTCTTTTTAGTTGTAAGTTTATCATTAGAAAATAAGGGAGAAAAATAGAAAAAATTTATCACATTCTAGTGAAAAAATGGGCAAAATATTGTTTTTCATCTTTTTCCATCAAAGAGAACACACTCTTAGAGTATAAAATATAAATAGATTTGCATCACTGATCTAATAATAATCTAACAGTTGATATTTAATCATCGAGAAATTGTATGAATTCTATGTAGAACACGCATGAATTTGTTGTGTAAATGTCTGAATTGTGAAAAATAAAATTTTCGTTACCTATGATATTCGAATTCAAGAACATGAATTCATTTAATATAGTGATAAATCAATTGTAGATCTTGATAATTTAAGAATTAAAAATAATTTTAATTTTATATTTTAAGATATATTTATATTTTAGCCAACCTTAACCTCGCATACACGTAATTAAGGTATCTCAATTACGAAGCTGTTGATAGAAGTATTTGCTCTTTCATATTTGGAATTTGTAGTGGTTAGTTTAATTAGTTCAATTTTTTTTTTCTTTTATGTGGTTTGCAATATCTTAGTAGGTTGCATGTAGACTACCCTAAATAAACAATAAATTAATACGTGATGTAGGTCGCCCTTATCACAAAAAAGCAAAATATCAAAATGGTAACCTCTCTTTCCCATTTTGAAAATCCCTTATATTTTTTTGGAATGCCTTATGATATAGCCTATTTTTAAATTTAAATTGTATTAATTGTTTTTATTATTTTTATTTAATATTGATGCAGATAATATGTAAATTAAAACAATATATAGATAAAATAAAATAGTTTCATATATGTGTAAAAAGATAATAAGTACTATATAACAAAATGAAAGGAAGGATAATATTATAAATTCAGCCATAGCTATTGCTTGAGATACTCTTTTCTTAAAATAGACTTTCTTTAAAAAAATAATGCATTCTAACAAACTCATTACATCATCCCCACCGAATATCTCGATAAGGTCAAATTTTAGATTTAAAAAAAAAAAAAAGTGGAAGTGGTACTATCTTTTTCTTTAATCAAATTGTACTTTTTTCATAGCATTAAAGGGAAAAAACAAAAAGAAAGAAAATTTTGATAGCGAATTAACTATTTACCAAAATCATACAGACAAGCAGCCTAATGAACTCCAAACATGTTATATTTGTTTCAGAAAAAGGTTTGGTAACATAAAAAAGAAAGGTGATTTTATGAGTGGTTTCCACTCCACAAATTGCAAAAAATTAGCTGTTAACAAATAAATGAATTATTAAGATTTGTGGGGCAAGGAACTATGATTTTATTTTCTTTTTACTTTTTTTTTTTATTGTTTCATTTATACTATATAGATTTTGGATTCAATTGGTCTTTTCATTAGGCATGGAGTTTTCACATCCATCCGGGGTGGATTCCATTGCCTCTCTACACATTTTACATCATACATGATGTACTTTATTTTAACTTATCTGCACTCCATATTCATGAATATGTTCAAAGCATTTTAATTTTAAAAAAGAAAATACTGATAAAATTGTAATAGTACAATCTTAATTAATTATTACTCCCTCCGTCCCACCTCCATAATCCACTTCACTTTTTCACACATATTAAGAAAATGCAATAAATAGTGCTTGAAAAATTCAAATAGTACTTAAAAAATACAAAATACATGTAATTATTCAATTTTGCCCTTATTTATTCTATGTTTGACTATATTTAAATAAGGTTACTTTGGTAAAAAAAAAAATTTGGAAAGTGGACTATATTGTGGGACATCTAAAAATGGAATAAGGGACTATGGAGGTGGGACGGAGGGATTATAATATTTCACCCTATCAAACCTTTTCATTTAATTATATATTTAAGGCTAATATTTACTATCGTTAAAACCTCTACGGAGAAAACTCAATGGGAAAAATCCAATCGTCTATCAGCGTTATATTATGTATCTGATGAAGATAGAATTGTATAATATATTATATCTTTAATTATTGATTTGTCTTGTTGGTCAAGTTAGTTTGTTTCCTTTTAGATGTTTAGGGTTTTATTATAAATAGGAGTTTTATTTATGTTCTAGTGGAGTCGAATTGAGAGTTAAAATGTAGAGGGTGGGATTGTTCCCTTCTCGTGGTGTTCTTCCAATATTCATGAGTGAATCAACGGATTAACCCTTATTGTACGCATTCCGGTATACAGTGGTTATCAACGGAGTTCGTATATTTATCAGTATCAAATATATTTCACGCTTCTACCTACATCAGTATCTTTGTGACTTTTCATTTTAACCATCATAAATTATATATGGACTAAAATAAGAAAATGCAAATGGATTTTATATCGATAGTTCGATGACATTACCTCTCGGAAATAATCGTGCTGCAACCACCTCCACAACAAATATTGTTACTAATTGTTTCATTGAAGGAACGTAGTTTATATTAAATGCATGTAGTCGTCATATTTAAAGACGGTTTTCGGCCAAAAAATGAATATATGCAGATCGATAAGATTTGCTTTTATTATTAGAATATTGGCAAATATTATTATACAATTTGATCTGGTTTTTCCCAAACTGCAACAAGACCAATTGGTTTTGTGTGGCACATGGGATTGGTATATTATAAAACCAATATCTAAAGCAAATTACGGAAAGAATGAATTGATTGTTACGCAGCGTGTTTCACTAATAATAGGTACGGTGATGATTGGTACATCAAAATAAAATGAAAATATAATTTGAATGACTTTTATATATGTTCATTTCAAATGTTAGGTTGATATGCCTTTTCTATTATGCATAACATTTCTAAAGAAATGTCGGTTTGCATGAGGTTGAGATTAGTCATTCATCCACTCTTTCACGAAATAATCAATCATCCTTAAATAAAGTTTATTTTTTTTAGGGTTGTTGGCGTGTAAATGAACTAATTTTGGATGAATTGTGGTTTTTTTGATGTGAACTTTAAAAAATGACAAATAATACATGAACTTTTAATTTGTTTGGAATTTATCACGGAGTAAAATTTTCGTCAAATTGAAACTAGCGTGACAAATTAAAATTATAGCTATTGGCATGCAAATACATCAACAGTACTGGACGGATTTTGATTTTGAATATGAACTTAAAAAGCGTCAAACAATATATGAACTTTTAATTTGTTTTCAATTTGCCACGTCAATGTCACGTTAGTTTGAATTTGGGGCAAATTTTACTTCGTGATAAATTCCAAACAAATTAAAGTTCATGCATATGTATTATTTGACAATTTTTAAAGTTCATGTTAAAAACCAAATTTCATCCAAAGTGGGCACCAATAACCTTTTTTTAAAATGAAACTATTCTTGTTTATTTTTCATTTTAACAATCTAAATCTTCAATAGGCCATAAATCATTAGTAAATAATTTTTTTTCTCAATATTAACAGGACGACAAGAATAAAAAATTAATAAAAAGTGACAATAAATTTATAAGAGATTATTTCTAAAAAACACATGAAAAATAAGCTTTTAATTAAATTTTAGAAAGTCAATAAAAAAATCAGCAAACTCATGTGAAAAGGTTTATTCCATATGATATGAACAAACATAAGATTTTCTTTTTGGATATAAAAAAATATATTTGAAAATTAAAAGGTATAAAATACGTAAATCATAGAATAGTTTATAAAACTTTGCAAAAGCTCGTTAATAATTTATGCACTAAGCACAATTCATAAAACAACTTAACGGAAAATGTTAAAAGTTTAAAACTATTGGAAGGATGATTGAATTTCCTCAAAGCGTCCATATATGAGACAAAAGTCGCAAAATTTATTGAATAAAGTGATTTAGTAATAACAGTAAATATCTTAAATTGTACTATATTAGATAACAAATTTAATTCAATATGTGCATTTAATTAATTACTAGTTAGCAATTGTTATAACTAAATTAATTTAGAAATTATAATCTCATTGAAGTCGCAAGAAAAAAGTATTACTAGTATTTTCTTCCATCTTTCATTAGCAATTGTTATAACTAAATTAGTTTCTACCATCATTTTACTTCCAAATTCATTTCGTCCTATTTATTTTCATTTATAGACACACTAACCATCCCTATTCTTTTTATATATTAATTATGAATTATAAATTATGTATATTGCGCTTTTTTTAAAAGAAAAAATTAAGGACATCCATTTGACTCATTAAAATTGAATGTGCATAAGGAAAATAATAAAGACATGTGGGCTTGAGATTAATATCGCTCGTGTTGGGAAAATCAAAAAAGTAAATTTACATAAATAATACATGGGAAAATGCTGGGATGTCAAAATATAGGTTACATGGGATGGAATATATGTTGCATCTTTTTTTTTTTTTGAGAATGGAATGTTGCATTATTATTTTATGGCAAATTCTCTCGTGCGGTCAACCGCATACGATGCGAATGATTTGAAAGTTTATATTTCTTCACAATAATGTTTACTTTTATTCATATGAACTTTTAGTTTTAGTTATTTTCACTCATTAATACTTTTATTCTTAACTATTTGGTCAAGTAATCAGTGTCGTAATAAAAAGTAATTATTGTTACAATGAAATGTATAATATTTCTAAATTATTACATTTATTCACGATAAATGTTACTTTTATTTATGTGAACTTGTACTATTACATAAGTATACATCTGTACAAACAAATGTATATCTTATGCTCATTAAAAATAATCCACCGCATGGGATGCGGTCAACCGCACAGGAGACCAACCCTTATTTTATTAATTTAATAAAAAGAAGGATAAAAATATATTATACTATTATTTTTTAATTTGTATGTTATTCTTATAAATACCTTCTGTCCTGTCATGGCCTAGATTCTATCTTTCGAAAACTTTAATTAATTAGTGAAGTCAACTGATTTAAGCACGCAAATGTTTTTTTAATTATAAAGACTGATTAATGATTCTGCCAAGCTAATTGTCCGTACACCTTGGTAGACATTGACTTTCAAATTTAATGAATTAAAAGTTTGTATTAATCTACTGAATTAATAATAATAATAATAATAATAATAATAATAATAATATGATGAAATATGAGGATGAATCTGTAATGTTAATTAAAATTTTAAATCTTATGACTAATATTAACTTTCTCATATTAAGGAATCAATCCGAATAAAAAACACATGTTTTAGCTAAACTTAATTTCTAAATCACGAATTTTCCACCATTTGACTTTGTTTGATTGAAACAAAGTTGACAAGTGTCCCGAGAATATTTGGATGATTGAGACATGACTTTGGATGTTTCTTTAAGAGCTAGGTAGAAAAAAAGTTATGGGTGAGTTAAATTTTATGATTTGAGCTCTGGATTTTGATTTGCTAATTTTTTTCCTCGATTTTATTGTTAAAGGAATGGATGGATGCATAATAATAATTCACACAAAATATAATTCACACAAAATACCTTATCTGAGTCGTGGTAACTATTTATGATAGATAATATTACTTTGTATATTCTCGCCACCATGGATCCGTCTTGATCTGCTCTACATTTGATGGAATCGCCGAACAAAATTTCTCATTTCAAATAAAGGCAATCGACACTATGATGGGCCGGGAAGTCGACGATGTTGACACTGGATATTCCATCCAACATATTTATTTAACTTTGTGACGCGACGATTTCACTGTCTTCAGCCATTGAATACATTTTATTGTGCAACAAAACGTATTGAATTGTCGCGCAACTTAATTTGTGTACAACGATTTGATCGGGTCTGAGATCCATTGCCACTCGACTCAAGTTCCGATAATTTCTACAAATAAAGCTTTGCATAAAGTTAGGTTAGCTAGAGAGAAATATTGGCTTGATTTGAGTAATAACTTGAAAGATTTGATGGAATTCTAACCTTTAATTTGTTGAGCTGAATAATGATGAACATTGAGGGTTGGGCGTCAATTTCTGATGCTATGATTAGGGTTTTCGATATGCGTAATATATATGAGATTCAACCATAGCTTACTAGAGTTATAAAGTAAAAGAAAAATAAATTATTGAATTCCAAAGTAAGAGTATTTCAGACTTTAAAGTGCCAAAAGAAATTATATTTTATGCAAACGATTTTTTTTTTTTAACATTTTCTTATCCTATATATAACTAGAACCACCACCACCACCACCCGTAAAAATTAATTTGAGTATACTCAAGTGTACAAATATACAATGCATGTATCTACTTCAATTTGATTACTCCCTCCATCTTTAAATAACTATCATATGATATATAAAACTACACGTACTAAGGAGGGAGTATAATTTTACATGCATATTCTTAATTTTCGTAATTTTAAAATTTTATTTAATTAATATTAAGACATGAATAGATTGAAAGTTTAGCTCAATTTTACTCTAAAATTCCACAATATGACTCTTAAAAGTGAACAAAGAAAACTCTACATTGTGACACTTATTTGAAGATGGAAGGTAATAATTTTCAATTATAATTTATTAATTTTAAATTCTAATATATTAATTTCAATTATGATTATTAATTACAATTGAAATTTAATTAGGACGGATATACTTCCTGTTTAAAGTTTTCTCTATATATCCCCCCTACTCCTTCATATATTTTATCTTTATCATTTAAATTAAACAAATTTATTTCAATATCGTCTTACATGTCAAACTTAGTAAGATAAATATATATATAGGGGAGGGATAAAATAAGTACACTACTTAAGATGTAAAATAAGAATTATTTCCTGCCCTTAGATCATCAAGATCTACGATTGATTCATCATCTTGTTGGATGAATTCATGGTCCTGAGTTCGAATCTCAAAAGTAGCAAAAATTTATTTTTCACAATTCATACCTTTATACAGTGAATTCATCGTGTTCTACATAAAATTCATACATTTTTCTTAGTTCTTATTTCTTATTTTAAAATGTTCTCTCACGGTAGCCTTTCCATATATATATATGAAAGTGCTAAAATTATTAAATTGCGGTTTTATATAAAAAGAAAGAAAAAAGAAAAAGAAACCCGTGAAAGCACAAAGACGGGGTCCGAGACTCTCAAAAGAGCTCGTAAAAAAGAGAGAAAGAGAACGAAACTCAACGCTAAAAAAGCTTCAACACGCTAAACGCACAAACATCTAATAATAAGGAAAATCCATGTTTGTGTGAAGATCGTGCAACTCCATTTCATCAGACCAGCGACTGTTAGCGATATTATCCATAACCCTCATACTAGGACTTTTGCTATGATCAACAACAAAGGCCCTCGGCTTATAACCCATTTCCTCCGCATTCCTGAGGCGACTTTTTATATTATCTTCCTGAGTTTGAGTTACACGCGGACGCTCAATCCCCTTCGGGGGACGGCCCCGTCGCTTAGGCGTCGCAACGAGCAGTTGCATGCCTTGACTAACTTGCTCTTCTAACCTACTAAGACGACAAGCAAAATCTTCCGACGCAGTGGGATCCTTGTCGTCCTGTGAAACCAATTCAGCTGCCACATTAGTCTGGGCAACCTCCTCTCCCTTACCAGCCTCAGTTATCTGATCGACCACTCCACCAGCCACCTCAGTCACCGAATCAACAGCCACATGAACCTCCAAAGGATGCTCCGCTGCCTTATTAATAATTTCAGCATCATCAGCCTTCAATTCCTCATCCACAGAACTATTAGTGTTCGCATCTGCACCGCTAGATTGTTGGACATTAGCGACCTGCAGATCTTTCGGATCTCCCTGACTAGCTGCAACCTCTCTATGACCCAACAAATCACAATGATAGGCTGCCTCCCTTCCATCCATGACTGAACTGTCCTCCGCTAGAGGGCCAAAAGAGTTGATGTCCAACTCACGCCCAATAGCAGCATCCTTGTCCACAGTAACAGCAACCTTGCCCGCCACCTTGCTGCTAGGAACAACCTGGTGCCACTCGTGTGTCGGCCTTGGCAGCAAAGCAGACGGCTTAGTCTGCAGACATGGTTGAATAATCGGTGGCGGCTTCGGCAACACCACACCCTCGCCATTAACCTCACTCAACATCGTTGCTTTAATCTTATGGCACTTGTCGGGAGAGTGTCCCGTGATCTTGCAACGACCACAAAAAAGTGGAAGATTTTCGAAAACGAACTCAACATGAAAAGAAAAGTCATCCATATCAATAAGTAAAGTATTAGGTAAAGGGAGCGACATATCTATTTCAACGAGAACTCTAGCGAATTGCCCGAAATCTCTTCCAGCTGAAGCTCCATGAATCTTCAAAGGATGACCCAAGAAACGAGCAATACCAGAAATAACTTGTGGATTCCAGTACTCGATCGGAAGAAAGTGGATGCGAACCCAAACGTTAGCCAAGGGAGAGTTTTCCTTGAAAGGATCAAAATTCCGAGACCACTCCCGTAACCGAAAGTCTCCCTTCGAGAGTTCCCAAATAATCTTCCCTTGAAAGTGCTAAAATAAAAACACTTCTGAAAATATAAAATATAAATAATTTTCAGCCCTTAGATCATCAAGATATATATATATATATATATATATATATATATATATATATATAAACTCATATTTAAGATATATTTATAAATTTATAGATATTTTAAATCTCATCATAATTAGTCTGCCTCCCATTTTTTTTAATTACAAGAGACATCTGAATATAATTAATTATGCAATCCGCACGCAGGCGAGACCTCATCACCACTCAAACGGTGGGAAAACATCACCGTACACAGGCGAGAAACGTCTTGCGTGTGGGACCTCAACACCAAATAATACAACACCGCACGCAGACGGAAATACAACATTAGGGTTGTAAACAAATCGAATAGTATTGAATATCGTGATTTTGTATTCGTATTTGAATACTAATCGAATCGAATCGAACATATATATTCCGAATCGAATATTTATCGAATACGAATATCAAAATTCGTATATCGAATTGAATACGAATTATTTGATTAGCTCACAATCGCAATGATAAAGCGCGACTTGTATTGGAAGAATGACTTCAATTTAAATTTTTCATTTTATAAAATATTAAGTTTTACTTTATAAATTGTGAAAAATGACTTTAATGTGTGTACATTATGATTCTTTGTATGTTTCCTTTTTAAAATTATCAATTATTATATAATATCATAATTCTTTTATTATTTCTTTTCTAATATTATAATTCTTATTAATATAAAATTAAGTAAAATTTTGAGTCTTTAAGTGCCTCAACTTTGTCATTAAAACAAAGTCTCACTGGCATCTGCCTCACAAATTTTGATTCGTGATGGTCTCACACGAGTTTCCCCCTTGAATTATGCAATATTTGCATAAACTTGCATGGAATGGGATGTCAGTTTTTCTTATCCAAATGTTATTTTTTGCATCTAAAAAATGTTCATGTTGCAACGTAATTAATTTTTGAAGGCATTTTTACTTGTTCTTGTTTCTCATTTAAATACACGTATTGAGAAATTAATGAAATATCCTTGTCCTTGTTTTGATGATACCAAAATCCTTAGATTTTTCTTGTCTAGACTAGAACTTTTTGAACTCATGTGTTAGAGTTCAGTTTACTAGCTAGACTGAAGACTGTTGGACTAAAGATCGAAGATCTGAAGACGCTTGAACTGAAGATTAGAACTGAAAAAGGCTAAAGACAAAGTACTGAAGAATTTGAAGGATGAAACTTTCGCTGAAGACGCAGTACTTATGACTGAATACTTGTGCTTGCCACGTGGAAAAAGCGGACTGATACTTGAATAAAGTATCAGTAGACATTCTTCCTCGGATTGAAGACTTAAGTTGAAGACAAGCCACGTATTCAAGCCAAGTACAGCTGCATTAAATGCACTTGATATGAAGATCGTCCTTGTCTGAGCAGAGCTTTCCTATTTCGTGTTTTTCAGAAGCGTCATGCTCCTACTGCTAAGGACGCCCAATCCTCAACCAATCAGGAGCCTTGAAGATTGAAGCCTCAGCTGAAGATTCAAATTTGTCTCACAACGGCATAAATCTTGAAGACCATCTCACCATCAGATCTATTCAAAATTTCGCCTATAGATAGAGCTCGAGGATCATCTTCAATCTTCACCGATTCAAACACTCAAGCTGAAGCTCTGCCAAATTTGCGACTCAGCCTATTCACTGCTTACCAAAGTTTGAATTGAAGAAGAGAATATCTAAAGCCCATATTAGTTCACTGATTACTAAAATTCTCTTACATTCTTAGGCATTTTCATTGTAAACCCTTAGCCTAAGCTTCGATTACTGAGAGCCTGTTCTCAGTAATCTAGTTGGTATTCGAACCATTTTCAAAAAGAGTGAAAAGAGAGTTTGAGAGAGAGAGTTCTAGACTATTGTCTGAACTCAAGAGTTCTTGGCTTCCGCAAGCTAGACGTGTGTTGTCATAGCAACTGCGAGTTGAGAAGGAGACGAGAAGTCTAATCCAGTGTATTGGCACTGAAACCTTTACTGTTTTAGTTTAAGGTTTGTTGTGCACCCGTAAGCACAAGCCCAGAGTATTTGTTAGTTTGATTAGCTGGCCGTGGACGTAGGAACTCATTTTTCGAACCACGTAAAATTCGTTGTGTTGATTATCGCTTTCAGTTATTTCTTTTCTTCCGTTGTGTTCAAACTCTTTATCTAACTGAAACTGTTTAACTGAAAAGAGAAACCTAAAACTGACTAAGTGTTAATCAAATGCTATTTCTTAAAGTTTAATTTCCGCTGCTGGTGTTATCAGTCTAACTGACAAATCCTTGGATAGTCAGTAAGATTTATAACACTTATCTGATTTCAAATTCTAGACTGAAACCTTACGTGGATTATCAGTTTATTGAGTTGTTGCTAAACTGAAATCAAATACTGAAACTTTTTCAGTATCAGTCTAAACCATTTCCTAAACCTCTTTGACTGTTGACTTCAGTCTACACTTTTCAATATCAGTTGATGCTCACTTCAGTTTTGAAAATAGCCTACTTGTGTATTCCCCCCATATACCAGTTCAATGACCCTCTGGAACCTAACAACACGCAATCAATAAAAAGAAAAATGCTCGCATAGTAAGATGTGTCAATAAAATTTTAAGTATATTATTTGTAATTTAAAATTGC
Source organism: Salvia miltiorrhiza (assembly GCF_028751815.1). Taxonomy (NCBI): domain Eukaryota; kingdom Viridiplantae; phylum Streptophyta; class Magnoliopsida; order Lamiales; family Lamiaceae; genus Salvia; species Salvia miltiorrhiza. The sequence continues at coordinate 49,683,347 of NC_080391.1, forward strand.
AAATACTAATTAATTATGAATATTTAGAAACGAATTTTGACTTGTCTCAATCTTACATAAGTTATTGAGTTAATAAAATAACACATTTTTTTTTTTAAATATGATAGAAATTAAGAGTCGAACATTGTAAGTCGGATTGTAATAAATGATTGTTGTGTCTTGCGGACCAATTTTTTCGATAAAGATATTAGACACTTAATTGCTGATTTAAATTTTAAAACGAGAGAGAGAAAGAGTTGATTTTAAATAATTAAAAACGCAAAAAATATCGAGTGTCGATTTCACAAAAAAGCGCACCGCGGATTCACCCGCTTTTATGGATATTGATCGAAGAGAAGTAGTATACGACCACGTTCTCTCCACTTCTATTTCTTCACAAATTAAATTCCAAATCTAATCAAATCCCAAAAATAGAAAAATAAATAAAATAAAACAGAAAGGGCCCTCATCTCATCACACCAACATGTTACTCTCCACAACTCTAATATGGAACATTTACAAAATGCCAATTTTATGTACGTCACTCTGTGTGTGTGTGTGTGGTTGCAGTAACCAACTGTGGGATAAAGTATCTGCAGGAAAGTTAGGGATTTTAAATTATTTATTAGTTACAATCCATTTCGAAGAGATTATTTCAATTGTGTCGATTCTGTTAAACGATCGTCAAAATCTACTATAATTGCAACAATTACAATATTTTCTCAAGTTTTCCCAATTAAAGAAAAAAGGAATACTGAGTCAAGTTACTCAACTTTGAGTCACTATTTGGTTAAAATGGGTTTGTATATGCATGGTCACGATTTTCGTAAATGGAAAAAGAATAATTTTATTTCAAGGTAAACTACAGAAACAATGTATATATATGGGAATTCGAAAACTAGCTTAAATAATAGAAATAATCAAGAACATTGGGATATTCAAAACTTTTAATCCATCAGAGTAAATAATGGATTAATCTTACTATCTATATCTATTAAAACTAATCTTCTAAAGTAACCCCTCCTAATAAGTGTTTGTTCATCAATTAAGTTGATCAGTAGGCTTTAATCTTCATGCACTTCAACTTTGATCTTGAATTCTCTCTTAACTTAGTACCTGTAAAAACAAACATAGCTTCCGAACAAGTAAGCTATAAACTAATTATATTACAAATCATCATTTTAGAGGATTTTGATATTAATCAATACTTTTAGAATTTTACCAACAGCATTGTATTATTGCAAATTTACTATTTAGTGCGTGAAATAATATTGTATTTAAAGATGTAAAATGTGCATGTCATGTATACCTAATTAACTAAGCGGCCATCCCATTTACGATTTTGTTAATAATAGCAGAAAGGAAGATATCAGGCTTCAAAAAAAAAAAAGAAAAAAGAAGAAGAAGAAGAAGAAGAAGATATGAAAGTATGCATTTATCTTTGATATATCCTATATTCTCGATAATGCCTAGTTAGCAATGAATAAATTTACTTCATCTTCAAATTTAGGACGTACTTATTCTTTCGGAACAGATTAGCAATCAAAAAGTATGTAAATTGTAATCAAACAAAAGCCATTTTTTTTTAGATTTTCAATTGTCAACACTGCAATATATCTCGATTTACTATTAGTGGAACGATCCTAAAATTGAAAATAAATTCAATTTAGTTGATACTAATATGTTTATTACCGAAAGTGTGAGACAATATTTATGAAAAAGAGAATATGCACTCATATAGTCATGTTGAGCAATAACACTCAATTTTCGGTCATCCATCTTAAAAACACAAATCATGGTAATTTTTTTATATAATTTATTCATTTGTACCAATTGTACCATCATAACCCGCACACTCCAACCCGAAGCCGAAGCCCAACCAGTGCGCAAACCCTAACATGGTCCGCCCTAATTAAGAGCAAAACAGTTCTTAAACATAAAAATGGCCAAAATTTGTGGTTTTTAGATGAGAGGCCAAATATTGAGTTTCATTGCTCAATATGACTATCTCAAAAGTTGATTCTATGAAAAAAAAAAAACTCATACTTTACCAATTATTTTTTCTACTACATTTTAATAATTGTCGATAATACCCCTATTTTTCACCATGAATTAATTTTAATAATGTCAAAGCGTTTCTCTCACGACTGAATCGTGACATAGCGTTCCCATAAAATTATCTATTATTTCACCGAGGCTTGTTAATAAGATTAAACACGGATCTAGAAAATGTAAACACTTTTCAATTATAAATAGTGAAACATGAAATGATAAGATTTATGGATTAGGATATTCTTTCAGGAGAAACTCTCTAGTCATTACTATAAATTGTTTCCTTTTTATTTAAAATTTATGATTTTGATGGGGGCCATTTTCGAAATATCAAGATCTTGAGTATAGAAACAGAAGCATTCGTCATTGGCAATAAATAGTGAGAGTTGAAGTTGGAAGAGTGCAAATTAAAATTTGAATTATGATAAGTATACTTACGTAGAGAGAGCACAAGTGGCTTGCATGCAAATTGAATGGCTATAAATTTAGGCCGAATTTCAAGTCCCAAAACCCGCAATTTACTTGTTCTCATACGGCTAAAAGTAGAAATCTTAGCTTTTTTTGGATATGGATTCCATCACCTAAAATGTTTTGTTGTAAAAACCACAACCCTTCACAACTCTTTTCTTGCATTACGTATATATACTTGTATAAAATATTTACGCCATTTTGGTTTTCACATGGTTTTCGGTTTCTGTATTTGAACTTCTTTTGGGCAAAAGATTAATTTCCTTGAATTTTGAAAGTTTAAAATGATCAAAATATATTATTTTTTCAGTTTGAGTATTTTTTTTCAAACAATGTTTTAGTAGGAAATTAAACACACAAATTAACTTATAACCAGTCGGCCATTGCAAGATTTTTATACACTCATATTTAGAGTCAGAGCTATCTAAGCCTCTCTCTCAATTCTAAATATATGGAGTATTATATATTCATAAATTATCGATAAATTGTTGAACTTATTTAATTATGAAGCCTGAATATACTTATACGAAGGTTTATCGGTGATAGCTCCCGAGCTAATTTTTTAAGTAATGAATATAATGCGTCTTTTCGACTAAAGTGAAATCTTGAATTTAGGATTATGGCTCAGTCACTTGCTATTATAAATAATTACTCTCTCCGTCCCAATTCAATAGGTCATGTTTCCTTATTTGGACGTCTCATTTCAATGGGCCACATTTTAAAATGAAAAGGCAATACATAACAAATATCCGCACATAACTTATTATTTACATCAAATGTCATTGTACCTTACATATAATCATCTCTTCTTTATTTCTCTCATATTTTATTTTAACTATTCATTTTTTAACATTTGTTTCCAAATTCTGTAACCTATTGAATTGGGACGGAGGGAGTATTATCTTTCAATTGATTTAAAAACAAGTACAACGCATTTTTAAAAAATGTTATTATCTATAATAAAATTAATTTTTATTACTAATACTTCACAATCTTATTTCAACTTATTCAAATTTAGAATTGAAAAATTAACTAAGAAAGGGAAACGTGACAAAAAATAACACAAATTTAATAAATTAATACTCCCTCCGTCTATGATAAAACTTCATAGGAGGTGACATGAGTTTTAAGATGAAGTTGTTGAGCATATTGCAGTAGTGAAAATATGTTGTAATTATTGTTGTGTACTTGTGTTATTTTAATTTGTATTGAGAATGATGAAAAGTAAAAAGTAAAAGTAATGAGGTATTATAATTAAGTAGTGGGGTATAGTCCAAAAATAAAATTGTAAAAAAATTTTATGGATGTCCTAAAAAAGAAAAGTAGTAAATTATATTATATACGCAGAAAAGGGAGTATAACAAATCATTGTAAAATGTTAAGCAATTAATGTGCATGCTATAATTATTAAAAAATTATGTTATATATATTATCTTTTTTTTTAATAATAATATATAAGACTATTAACAAGCACTCAGGGGTTGATCGAGGAGAAAATCCCCTCCTCCTCCTCCTAATAATAATAATAATATTATTATTATTCAAGTTTTGAGTTTTAAATTCTAAGCTAATTTCGAAGATGACTCTTGTGATTTAATTTTTATGTTGAATTGCTTTAATTATTATAGCAATTACTGATTTTGTTACTAAAATTAAATATTTTAGTAAAAAGCATTTAGTTCTTTGAAATATTAATATTAAGGCGTATGAGAAAAACAAATTTATGGAAGATTACTTCTACTAGCATAGAATATAAATATTATGAGGTGATCCTATTTTATTTTTAATATTTTCTGGTACATTATGATATGAGTTAAACAGTATTATGCTTTTTATTCATTTCTAATTTTAATATTTACAAGGGTTAATAGTGTTTTATGTCTCGAACTTTCAACATTTTTCACAAAATGTCCCAAACTTTCATTTTCTCCTAAAAAAACTTAAACTTTTAATTTTTTCCATAAAATGTGCCGCTATACAAAATTCGATGACAGAAAGATGATAAAAAGCCCCGAACATTCAGCGTTTTCCATTAATGGTGGTTTCCAATAATGGCTGTCCCCAAAATATTTCTTTTGGCTAGATAATTCATCTTTTTGTCACCCAATTTTGTATAATAGGACATTTTATGGAAAAAACTGAAAGTTCAGGATTCTTTAGAAGAAAATGAAAGTTCGGGACACTTTGTGAAAAACGCTAAAAGTTCGGGACATAAAACACTATTAACCCTATTTACAATTTAATTATGATAGGTTGGCCATCTAAAAATACTTTTACCTTATCACCGATCATATCCAAACCTTCTGTTATGAAATGACAATTGATTTTTCATCGCATCCTACAAGTGGTATACTATAATAATGTTCCTACTCTTATAAATTCATAACTTATGCACAATAATATTCATATATAATAATGTGGTTATATTCCTATTCTTATAGATTCATAAGTATGCACAAAATACTAATGCAAAAAGATGTCTCTTATCTCTCCCTCTATATGAGTATATCATTAATTAATATTGATGCAGAATGATTCCTTTTTTCCTTTCAATCTATTAAAGGTGTGATCCTTTGCATCAATTTGATTCGGATCAGATGCAATAAATATTCAATTTTAATATAAAATAATATTTTTATTTTTTTATATTTTATATTTCATAATTTTAAGATATATATATACTGGGAACCAAAAATTCATTAAATATTTGTATTTTTACTAAGAATTTTGACAAAATTATCATTAAATTTGCTTTAAAAGTCAACGTTAAATGAATATTTTTATTTTAAAATAATGATAATTTATTTTGATTAAAATATATAATTTTTTTTCATTTTATTTTAAAAATATGTTCAATTATTTAAATTAAAATTATACTCCATCCGTCCACGAAAAAAAGTTCCATTTGAAGGTAGACACGAGTTTTAATAAAGTTGTTAAAATTGTTGTAAGTAGAATAAAGGTAAAATTTGTAGGGGTAGTGTTAGTACAAAAAAAAAATAGAATAAAGGTATATTATTAGTTAAAATAGAATTAAAGTACAATTTATAGTTAAATATAGGAGATGAGATATGGTGTGATGATTCAAAAACTGAAATAAGACTCTCTTTTTGGTGGACCAAAAAATGAATAAGTATGACTCCTTTTTGTGAAATAAGTGCCATACGTGCAGCACACAGATCAGATCAGATCTGCCATAAGTGACATACGTGCAGCACACAGATCAGATCAGATCAGATCTGCCATGGCTGAAATCGAAGGAGGCGGAGATCAGATCTGCCGATGGAGGAGGCGGCGCAACGATCAGATCAGATCCACCGCCGCCGCCTCATCAGACCAGATCTGCCGCCGCCGCGCGCTGGAAAGAGAGAGAGGGAGATGAGAAAGAGAGAGGAGAGAGCGGTAGCCGCTGGAGAGAGAGAGGGAGGATCTCCTCCACCACCGCCGCGAGAGCTCCGATGAATTCTCCAAGCTCGGCGCCGCTGTCGCGCAGCCGCTGGAGAGAGAGAGAGAGAGGGAGATGAGAAAGAGAGAGGAGCCGTTGGAGCAGAGAGAGGGAGATGAGAAAGAGAGAGGAGCCGCTGGAGAGAGAGTGTGGGAGATGAGAAAGAGAGAGGAGAGAGTGAGAAGGGTAGAATAGTCATGACATACAAAAAATGGCCAAAATTGATGTTTTTTCAAATGGTGGACAAAATTTGATGTTGTATGTTGAATAAGGTCATTCGGCCCTATTGTTTCTATATATATATATATATATTACAAGTAGCAATTGGAGCAACATTTGGTGTCTATTTGAGCTTAATCTATTCCAACTTCTTCAAGGGTAGAAGACACGTTGAGCAATGTTTGTCTTTGCTTCTTTGCATTCTCACACATTAATTTCAATAGTTTCACCACGGATTCGGTCACAAAAGTTTATTATTGGCCATGAGAATAACTTTTCTCACTAGGCACTGAGCAAATGTCAATAGATTTAAATTCCACACAGTGGAATATGGGTCGAGAAACAAAACTGACAAGAGCAGAATTTGCATGAAGGGTTTAGTGTGAGGTGGAGTTCAACAAGATTATTATGGACGTTTGTTGGAGGTTGAGATTTTGAAGTATCATGGACTACCAACCAAACAAATCACTTTGTTCAAGTGTCAATGGTTAGACCTTTTTCCAACTTGGACATTGGTGGATCGAAAATTTAAGGTGGTTTCCATCAACCAAACTTATTTATACAACAAATATAAACCATTTGTCCTAGCATCACAAGCCATTCAAGTTGATTAGTGCACTTACCCAAGTAGAAATGTGACTAGGCAAAATTGGTTGGACGCTTGTAGAAGTTTCGAGCAATAAAACAACAACAATAACGTTTTTGCCTTTCCAGGATGAGTTATTTACCCAAGTACATCATACAATAATAGATGATGATCCAATTCTCGTTCATCTTGATGGTGGTTTGGTAGACACTGTAGACGATCAAGATGAAGATGTAGATGCAATTCAGGAAGGCATTTTGAAAACATAATCGGTGAAGCTAATGATTTAGATGATATAGAGTATTTGTTCATTACATGTTTGTGAACATTAAATCTTCATTAAACTCTCAAACGAACACCTTTGTTTTCATCTTAATTAACTAATTTCATAATGATTGTTTTAGAAAGATGATGAGTAGTACTGCTTCGTATCAAACCGACTCAGACGCGACCTTGCCAAGATCTGATGATGAGCTTGAGACCCGCGTTCCTGAGATGCAAGCATTGTCGACCCGTCCGATCTTAGCACCTGATGGTAGCTAGGCTTATCTGTTGGTTGGAAGATGGGTATGTAGATCTGTCAGTCAACTTAATTCAAATGTAATGATATCTTTAATTTAATTTACTAATATTAAATTCAATACTTAATAATTCAGCATTATGAGGTTGACTAACCCTATCCGACGTAGAGCTACTTCAAGCTTCATTGATCCTAATGGCATCAACTGGAAGAATTTATCGTCCACCTCTATAGACGTATATTACACTGAGTTCAAGGCATATTATTGTAAATATTATGTTTAGATATCACTAAATTTATACTAACTTCAAATTCAAATATTATAGAAAACATTTACATGGGACGAGGAAGTTTAGAGCTCGAATGTCATTCGTAGGACATGGATCGCATAGGCTAAGATTGTTTATAAAAATTTTATCCAAAGATGTAAAATTAATATCGATATGAGGAATATTCCTAAATTTCTTCATAAAGACGTTGTCACAAAGTGGAAGAAATTTTGGGCGATGCCTGAATTCAGGGCTAAGTTGTAGTAGGCTAACAAAAATCGTCTATCTGAGACTGCTAGCCCAGGTACAAGAATATTTATCCACTATGGAGGCTCTTGTAGTGCTATTGATCACGCTTAGAAGTTGATAAGTTTTTGCAAACATATTTAATTTTTGTAAAAAAAATCAATATTTCATTAATATAATTATGAACCTCTATATGTTCATTATAGGCTCAAGAGAAGAACATTCCTACCACAACTCCACAGTACGATACTTTCATGAGGATGCACTGTAAGAAATGACAATACGACAGAAGGGCACAGGCTCAAGGGCGTAAGTTAAATAATTTTTTTATTCTAATCATTTAATTACTTCTATTTTTATTACATTTTAAGTTGTGCATCGTGAATCAAAATATAGCACGAGATACAATGGCGAGTCGGGGAGTTACGCTCTACTCAGAGATAAGATGTCACTTCAGATGAGGTCAGTCAAATTTATAGGAATATGCCGACGCCAGACTAGAATAGGTGCAGACTAGGATTGTGCATGATTTCGAAGAGGACTCATTCGATGAGCACGTCTCAATTTGCTTCAGCAGCATTCTCCGCTCAGATTGTACAGCTCCAAATGGAGTTAGAGCGGACACAACAATTAAAGATTTCTCTATAGACTAAGGTCGAGGATCGATGACGGAGGGATGCAAAAATGGAAACTAGGCAGCTGGAGATGCAACAACAACTCGCTCAAATCATGCAACTCTTCCGGTCATCATCGGGGTGTTCCCCCGCCCTCCACTTTGGTGGAGTGTTCCCATCCATAAATACATGATTTGTGCTTGTTATATATTGTTATTAGTTTGTTTTTGTTGCAACATTTAGAAATTTATTACAGTAACATGTATCTATTGAGACGTTCTTATTAGTTTGTTAGTTCATCAGCTCAAACATTGTACTGGTTTTGTAATTTATTGTAATGTTGTATTTTAGGTAGAATAGAAACATGTATTATTAAAAAAATAAAAAAAATAATTTATAATATATAACGATGACTGTGCGACAGAAAATAAAATAAATATATATTATTTGACGCTTTTATGACGAAATTATTAGCAACGCTTTTACGACTGAATGTAAAAAAAAATATATTCTATATAATTAACAAAGGCTTTACGACAAAAAATAACAAAATAATACTCCCTCCGTCCCTGAAATAAGTTCATCTTTTTCCATTTTGGGACGTCCCCCAAATAAGTTCCTCTTTCTTTCTTTCTATTTTTGGACAACTACCCTACCACTAATAATACTTTATTTATTCTTACTTTTCACTTTTTCACCACTCCCAATACTAATTATAATACTTTTTCACATTTTCACCACTCCCAATACTAATTATAACATATTTTTTTCACTATCAATACACTTTACCATTTTCCTTAAAACCCGTGCCGTCCCCAAAGAGGAACTTATTTTGGGGACGGAGGGAGTATATAAATAACGACTCCTATACAAAGAAATATAAATAATAAAAAATAAAATAAATATAGCTACGACTTTACGATAATTTTTTTTTGAAAAATGTCAATAAACGACACTAAAATGGTCGTCGTTGTGATTTAACAACGCTTTATCCATCATTAATGACTATATTGCGTCATTGGTGAACCGTATGATCAAGCATAACTCGATGCCTGCTATTTCATCGTTAATCAAGAATTTCTACAATTTAAGTATAAAATTTTCGTCATTAATTTTGAATTTTTTGTAGTGCTTCACTCTAATTATTATTTTTGTCACGACCGCACTTGCTAAGGATAGCAAATTCGGGGAAACCGCGACTAGGGGAGGGGATTTAGGAGCGGGATTAGAAAAGGGGCATGCTTAGCTTCTTGATGACTCGACTTTGTATAAGGGAAACAATCGAAATAACTAGATATTAACGAAGGCCATAAGGGGACCGTACATAATATTATCCAAAAAGGGTACTCAATGAGTTCGAGTACATTGTTAAATAATACATATTGTTTGACGAATGACATAACATCTTTTCGTAATCAGTGTTCGCAGCGGAAAAATAACAATTTGAGTATATGTATGAAGACATATACTCCACTCTGAGGTTCTCGTCTCCGCTTGCACACTACATCCCCGATCACAGCTCAACCTGCACATTTAAAAATACATGCAGGGCTACGTACGGGAGTACTTAGTGGACACTTGCCGAAATTTACATACATGCATAATATTTTATTGTCAAGCCCTTAACAGTAGTAAGATACGAGGGTTTTCCTTTAAAGACTCGTATTTACCAAAAATAACATCATTTCTTTCATTAGTCACCCGCACAGACATTTTAATATCATTAATCACCATATCAGTAACTCGTGCCGAGAGGGAGGCCTCCCTCTACGGTCACTAGGATCGGCCAACCCGCTAGATGACTCACGATCACAAGCGTGTACACTAATTCCGAAGGGATTTGCGGTCCCATCCGGAATCCGAATTCGATTAACATCAGATAGGCAATTAATAACAAAACATAAAGCATTTAGGCATTGACAATATCATTCAAATTCATAAGCATAAAGTCTTAACAATTCTACTATATGGTTTTAGTTTATACGTAAGAAAGCCCACCTGGTAGTGGAGACTCACGACTAAGCCTTAAACTCTTGCGTTCAACCTTGATTCGGAAAAGAATAACGTAAGGTCTTAGTCCGAGAAAATTCTCAAATAAATGAGGATGCGTAATGTAATTATGCATGGCTCATATTCATTTTTATTAAACAATTAACCAAACTAGGTTCGTGTAAGCAAGGGAAAGAAAAATAATAATGATTTAAACACCATATGTTCTCTTCTCTCTCTCTCTCGCGGTCTGCTCTGCTTCTTCGCTTTCTGCTCTGGAGGTCAGCTCTGGCCTCTAAGTCAGCTCTGGCTGAGTTAGCTCTGTGGCGAAGTGATTCCTCTGGCGAGGAACGATTCCTCTGGTGAAAGTGATTCCTCTGGCGAGGAACGATTCCTCTGGTGAAAGTGATTCCTCTGGCAAAGTGATTCCTCTGGCGAAGTGATTCCTCTGGCGAGGAACGACTTCTCTGGCGAAGTGATTCCTCTGGCGAGGAACGACTTCTCTGGCGAGACCATTTCTCTGGTCTGGCATTTCCAGGTCTGGGAAGAACGACGGGGACTCCAGTTTCCAAAACCAGAATTCTCCGTCCTTATCTCGCCTCAATTTTCACTCGTATACAGACCTTAATCTCTACCTATGTGAGCATGCTGTGATTATTCACGTTCGTCTACGTTTAAAGCTAAAGTTCTCGTCGTTCATCAAGGTTTCAAGTTGTAGGTTCCACAAAAACGTGACTTAACAAGCTTTTTGTTCATTCGTTTACAGCCCATAAAATATGATTTCTGCGAGTGTGATTCATGCCGATTGGAGTAGCAACAGAGGTCGAAGGTTACCTTGATATATCGCGTGCTTTGGTCGGTTAAAGAACGATGGTTTCTCTCTCGCTTTTTCGAGCGTCGAGGTGCAAACTGAGAATGAAATGGCTGTTGTTCTTAGGCCGAAACAGGTGGAAGGAAACATGGCGAAGGGTGGAAAATTAAGCCGAGTTTTTACCTTGTTCAAGTCGGCAGCAAGAATCTCGCTCTACTCCCCTTCGTGCAAGGCGTCGAGAGAGATGAAACCTCCTGCTGTTGCTGCTGAAAATTCTAAGTGTTGAAAAGAGAAAGGGGTGGCTCAAGGATTGAAGAGTGAATTTATACTAGGAGCTCGGTTGGTGTGCACTTGAGTGCCGAAGGGAGGAGCATGGTTGTAGTGTGGCTGAAATGACATGTTAGGTGTACTTGGGCATGGTTTGTTGCATGGGAAAGCTGCTGCAGCACACCTTTCTCACCCTTTTTCCTTCTTTTTCCTTAAATCTTGGATGTGGCAGACGTAGAGTGGTGTAGGGTGGGCGTGTGATGTGATCTAAATAAAAGGTCTAAATAAAACCCTTCAGTGTTGGTTTCTCTGTATTAGAAATACTGGTTTCGTGTTTGCTAAAATCGATAAATGCTAAATTAAATCCGTAGATTTAATTCGTTCGTCATTCTAATACTTAAATTAAATCCGTAGATTTAATTAGCTTCAAAGTCGGAAATAATTCACGACTTAAGTAACAACATGAAAAAAACTCTATCTTGATTAATAAATAACACAACTTCGCTAAGTTGGTTATAACTGAGTAATAATAATTCATCGACTCAAAGATTCTCGTCGCGGTCTTAAACACGCGAAGATAAATAAAAATGCATACTGCTAGTGTAGTGACTCTATCTCCAAAATACGTAATTCAGAAACATAGTTGAAATCATAAGGTGCTTCATTTACTAGCAGATAGATAAATAAACACGCAATACTGTAATTAAATACTGATAAAAGAGCGGGTTGTTACAATTTTATTGTTTTGAGATAATATATTTTTATTTGTCGAAAGTTTTAACTTTTACTAACCTCAAAATTGAGTTGTTATATTTTGAATTGGGTCAAGATTAGGTTGTTGTGCAACATGAAAGGAAAAAAAGCAAACCTAATTTTTATCACATATATGGACAATACAAACTTCTGTTTTAATTACAAATAAAATACTCAAAGATGACAAAATAAAATTAAAATTAAGGAGTGATGGCGAGCTCAAAGATGACAAAATAAGGAGATTTAGGAGAGAGAGTATTTTTCTTGACTGATAGAGCCACACATTGTTGTTGGCAGTATTGCAAAAAATCATCACGTTTTTTTTTAGTTTAACATGACCGGAATTTAAAGAAAAATATCATCGCGTTGCTTGTCGACTGAAATTTAAAGGAAAAATCATTATTTTTGTTGTTGTGTACATAAGTAAATAAGTGGTTTCAATAACAATTTATTAAATTTGATAGTATTAATTAAAAAAATGAACTGAAATTCAGACTAGTTTTATGGTGTGAATTAAATTGGTAACATGAATGAATAGAACAATTGATCAATCTTCTCAATATGTATGAATCTTTTTAGTTTTCCATGCATATAATCTAAATGTATATATTTTTTAATTTGTTGAATTTCATTTTCAATCTCTGGATATCACAATCATTGTGTGAACATAGATGATATGGATATTATTAGACATGTTATGTACGAGTTATTTAGATTAAGCGATTATGATAGTCTTATGAATTATGACAATTTATGACACGACGAAGATGGTGAAGATGCTAATAGGGATGATGTACAATATGATGATGATGTTCATGATTATAATGATGAAGTAACAAGTGGTGAGTATAAATGAGAGGTACATTTTTAGAAGGTGGACAAAAGACGTGCATCGCCCATACTAAGTTTTTTTTTCTTTTTTTCGTGGAGGTTATCTGCATATGACTGAGGAATACAGAAAATTCAGAGAAGTGGAGTACATTTTTCATGAATGTGATTTATTGTTAAATTTCATTTCAAAGTCATCATTAATTAAGTAAATATTTGCATTTAATTGTTTTTGTAATTTATTTTAATAAAAATTTATAATTTTGTATTCTATTTTTAAATATGTTAAATTATTTAAATAAAATTATAATATATGTAATTCAAATTTTGAACTTAATTCAATTGTTCACTAATTAAGTCACCTTTAGTCTAATTGTTACAATTGAAGTGTAGTTTCGTCACTAATATATATGAGTAACGACTTACATTTAGTCATCGCCAACATTATTAAATTAGCGATTTTTATAAAAGAGAAAACCTAAAAAGAAACCCTTGAAAGCACAGAAAGCAGACTAAGGGCCGGGCCTCATTAAAACCTTGTTAAAGAAAACCCAAAGGGAAAAACCTTAACAAGGAAAAAGAGTACCCGTCTAAGAAGAAACAAGAAAAAACCGAGAAAACCAAAACAGGCAACGAAAGGTGAAACGACTTCAGGAGCTCCGGCCTAACCATTGCCCCTAAGAAGTTTCGGACCATTTCGCTACCCCAAAAACAAACCAAAATCGTACCATCGACCCAGCCGAGAGACGACGTCCAGCAAAAACGGGCTAAAAAACCCATCACCAACTCCACGATGACGGTCCAGTTGGTGACAAAAAAACTCAAGACCGAAGGACTAGAGCCCCAGAAGCCCAACGCCTTGCAACCAGCAGAGAACGCACCCCACAGCCCCAAGCCTGAGCGCACCCAGAGCTTGCAAAAAAGCTGTGTGTCGCCCCAAAAAACACCACCCGAAGAACAGCAACCAAACCCGCCCACACCGCTGCGAAACGCCAGCTCCAACCTCCCGCAACCTCCCTGCGCAGTACCAAACCCCGCAGACTGCTTTGCCAAATCCAGCCCGATCCAGCCAGCCACCACAACCAACCCCGGAGCCCATCCCTGCGCACACAAAGCACCAGAAAGCTGCTCGTCCCTGAAGGTCTCCGCAAAATAACCCCACCACCAAAGGAACCAAGATCCGAGCAAACAAGGATGTCGGATAAAATCATTTAACGCGAACATGCGAATGAGAGCACATGTCCAAGCGTGCCGCCTGCTTAATCTCTTCAATTTCGTGAGGCCACCATCCTTCAGTGCGGACCGGATTCGCCATGATGTCCGCCACTTTATTGCCTTCTCGAAAAATATGCGTTGCATGGAGCTGAAAATTCTCCAGCAGCTTCAAAGTATTCTCCCAAATAGCAAGAAAACGCCAAGGCACCTTTTTGGATCTTTCTTGAAGAAGACTCACAACGTAAGTCGAATCAGCTTCCATCCAGAGACGAAACCAACCCCTTGCATGAGCAATTCTAATGGCAGTGATCACCGCCATTAACTCAGCCTCAAACGCGTAACCAGTGCCATGCTTGTAGTGAAAACAGCCTCTAACCCAACCCCAATTATCTCTGAAGACGCCTCCAGTGCCAATCGCTCCCGGCGCCCCCAAAGCAGAACCGTCGGTGTTCACCTTCATCCAAGAAGGAGAGGGGGGCCACCAGCTAACCGAGATAAGATTCAAAGGAGGCGCAGCTCTACCCTTCACGCCAATCGTGTGAAGAATCACATAGTCCGACCACTCGTTATTCATATGCCCCAAATGCTTGAAGCTCTGCTCCATCTCGACGAAGGCCACTTTAGCCAAGTGAAGAACTTGTCTATAAGAAAATTGTTTATTCTCAAAGATACAGCTGTTACGCTGCGTCCAAACCGACCAAATAATCGTAATAATTCCAGCCTTCCAGAACTTCTGCACCTGCAAACTGGACTTTCTATTCCACGCAGCTACCAGAAAACTTTTGATATCTAATTCATAAAGAGCTTGCGGGAAATTAAACCAAGTTAAAAAAACCACCCACACTTGTCGAACCTGCACGCAGTTCCAAAAAGTGTGATCCACCGTCTCCTCATTTCCCCTGCAAATCGAGCACCAGTTAGGAGAAACCAGCCCCTGTTTTATGAGACGATCATAAGTAGGCATTCTATCATGAAGAAGGCGCCAACAAACCAGCGAACGTCGAACCGGGATAAACGTCTCCCAAATCCAAGAACCCAGGAAACCTTCGGAAACTTCTGCCCATGATGAGCAAACGCTAAAGCAGACGTAACCTTCCCTTGCAGAGACGGCTTCCAGAATCTCGTATCAGAATCACCAATCGGAACCATCAGAATATCACACACAATATGCGGGAAAGTGTTGACAAATTCCTGAGTGAAGTGCCAAATCCCATCAAAGAAGTAATCCGCGACAGTATGATCAAGAGAATCTCTCATGAAGAATGGCACCCCGCATTTATCCATTAACCGATACCCCAGCCAATCATCCCTCCAAAAGAGCGTCTCCATTCCATTGCCAATATAACTGTAAGAGTCGGCGACGAGCTCCCCGATCTGATCGCGAAGCCCAAGCCAAACAGAAGACGAAGTCACGTTTCTTATCAAGCAGTGGGGAGTCAAGTAACGTTGTTTCAGGATATCATAACCGAAGATGTTCCCCTCAATCACCTTCCAAGCCATTTTCATAAGAAAACACTTATTCATAGTTTTGAACGATCTAACACCAAGACCACCTTCTGACTTAAGAGAGCAAACACGGTCCCAGCTCACCGAGCACGTTGGTTTTTTACGGATATCCCCATTCTAAAGGAAATTTCTGCAGCTCGAGTCAAGGCTTTTCAATAAATCACGAGGCCAACGGTACACCAGCATAGAATGAGTAAGAGAGCTGCTAATCACCGAATTGATTAAACACAATCTACCCGCCATAGACAGCTGAATCCCTTTCCAGTTGCCAAACTTGTTAATAATACGATCATGGATAGCGCGTAAATGAGACGCTTTCGGCTTACCCCGAAAAATCGGAACCCCCAAATACACAAAGGGCAGGGAACCCGTAGCAATGGGCAGATGGCGCGACACCTGCCTCTTAGTATTCGTCACCACCTTTTCCGAGAAGTAGATGTATGATTTCGTTGGGCTGAAAATCTGTCCCGACATGTGGCCATAGAACTCCAAGATTTTGCGAAGAGTCTTTGCATTCATCTTAGTAGCCTTGCAAAAAATTAAAATGTCATCCGCGTAAAACAGATGTGTCGGGAAAGGAACACCCCTGCTAAACTGCATAGGAACTAAATGACCAGAACTCTGACAGTTATTAAACAGCGCGCTGAGGGCATCCTCAGCAATACCAAAAAGGATAGGCGAAAGCGGATCACCTTGCCTAACCCCTCTCGAGCACCCAAAGTAACCACAAAGCTCACCGTTGTACAGAATGGAAAGACGAGCCGATTGAAGAATGATCTCAATCCACCCAATGAAGCGCTGGCAATACCCGCAAACTTTAAGCACATTGATTAAAAAATCCCAACGCAGCGTATCAAAAGCCTTGGTAATATCCACTTTACACGCCATATTCTGCCCACCGCAAGAACGGTTTAAACAATTAATTCCCTCAGAGCCCAACATGATACAGTCATGAATCGATCTCCCACTGATGAAGCCAAATTGATTCCTCGAAACAGAGTGCTCCGCCACCGAATTAAGTCTCACAGCTAAGACTTTCGAAATAATTTTGAAAAGAAAATTCAAGAGCACAATAGGCCTCAGATCCGCCACAGTAGACACCATTTCTTTCTTCGGAATGAGAATAAGAGTATTGGAGTTAAAACCATTCGGAAGATAGGAACGAGAGAAGAAGGTAGTAACAGCTTTCCAGACGTCCACCTTAATAATATCCCAACACGCTTGAAAAAATTTACCAGAAAAGCCATCAGGGCCGGGAGAACTGTGAGAGTCCATCATAAAAACCGCAGACGTAATCTCCTCTTCATTCGGAATTCTAGACAGTATCTCATTGTCCTGATCCGTGATGATATGATCCAAGACCGCCTCCACATCCACAATAGAAGCCCGCGCTTGCCTGTCTTCGGTGAAAAGCGACGAGAAATAACCCACAATATGTCTGCTAATCGTGGCTTGATCAACGCAAGCCGCTCCATCAATCATCATCTGCGAAATAAAATGGGGCTTCCTTTTATACCTGAGCATGTTGTGAAAGAAATTGGTATTACGATCACCATCATGTAGCCACTTCACTCTGCTCTTCTGCTGCAGCAGCATACTTTGACGTGAGAGGGTCGTGTTGATGTTGGCTTGAGCTCTCACCTCCTTGTCAAATAAATCCTCCGTGTACCCCTCTGTAGCAATACTCCCTTGGATCTCCAGCAGCTCTTGCTGTCTTTCCATAAGAAGCTTATCCACGTGCCCAAAAGTGCTCTTGTTCCAAATACGGAGCTCTTTTTTCAATCTCTTCAACTTGGCCATGACCGTAAAAATAGGGCAAGTGTAATCCAAATCGACCGCCCAAGACTGCTTAACCATATCCAAGAAATCCGGATGCAAGGTCCACATGTCCAAGAACCTGAAAAACCGACGCCTTGACTGGGGGGCCGATTGACAAATGAGAAGAATCGGCGAGTGATCGGAGGTGGCTCTGGGCAACACCTGAGTAAAGATAGTATGCCACTCCTCAGCGAAACTTTCTGAAAAAAAGACTCTATCAAGCGTCGACTCCACATGCGACGGCATGAATCTGCGCCCCGACCACGTATACTTCAAACCAACAGTAGGTGACTCAATACACCCAAGAGTATCAATAAAGGCGCAGAATTCCTGACAAGAAGTGGCATTAGGACGACAATTGCTGCTCCTCTCATGCGCCCCTTTCACCGCGTTGAAGTCCCCCAAGACCACATACTTCGTGGTAAAAAAAGTGAGAATATCATTCCACAACCTGCGTCTAGCCACATGAGTCGACGCACCATGCACAATAGCAATCCTGAAATTACGTCTTCTCCACACACAATCCATGATAACCACCTGATCCGAAGCAAAAATTACATCAGTGCAAACGTCAGGTTGAGAAAAAATCCAAATATTAGAGCACATGTTCAATCTCGTATTTTGAAAGCAAGGGATGAGATTGAGCGACTTCCAGTATCTGTTAAAAGTTTTGTGAAACGCTGCTTTAGGCTCAGCAATGCCCAAAATTAAAGGAGAGAATGAGCGACAGTGCTCCTTTAAGAGAAGTTTAGATTCGTCCGTGAGCCCGCGGACGTTCCAAACCATGAAATTCATAAAGAACTTCATTTTCTCGTGGTTAGGGCATCAGCCCTTTCCACTTCCTCCGCCCAGCTTCTGGCTCCAATTTTCGACATCACTTTAGCACTTGAAGATCCATCATTGGCGATAACAAAATCCCTCGGATTTCCTCCTGCTTCCCAAGCTTTATACAACTGCTCTTTAATACTTTCCACCGCTTCAGGATTTGGTTCGGTCATAGCCTCCTGAGCTTTGCGCAATCTGCCCTTAATGCTGTCCGCTCCCGGCAGCTGCTTCCTTATCTCTTTATTCGTTTGTCCCGGGGACCTGCCTCTTTTCTTCACCGGAGGCGCCTGCTCATTCATCTTTGTTACCTCTAAGCCACGGTTGCTAGGAATATCACTCTCAATGCTCCTTAAAGCATCACCTTTAACTCCCTCTTCCTTACTGTGAGTGTTCTCCGTTAACATAGCCTGTTGTTGCTCATCCTCCCTCAAATACTCCGTCTCCAAAATCGGATTTCTCTCCTCCACCACCTTCAGCTGCTCTTGAGGGGGCGACTCCGGATTTTCCATTAGTAATTGCTCATTAATATCTTCATCCGAATCCTCCTCCTCAGCCAAGTCATGTTCTTTTCTTGTATTGGGACCGTCGCCCGAATTCCTAGTGCATTGTTCCAGTCGCTCAATTCCCGACAAATCCTCAATATGCGCTTGAGCCAACGCATTGAATCTGTTACCAACATCAGTTTCCTGGTTCATGTTCTCCCTCGGCCTCCAAGCTGGCTTTGGTTTGCTAGCCTCCAAATTTTTCGGAGCCCGAGCAGCATCTTCAGCAGCTTTATTCACCTCAGCGCCCTTATGGACTTCCTTATCCGTTTTTTTCTTGCCGCCCTCCATGCCACTATTAACTTCCTTATCCGAACGTTTCTTGCACTTATCCAAGGCGTGACCAGTAATTTTACACCTAGTGCAAAAAGCAGGCAGTTGCTCGAAGCCAAACTCCACGTAAATAGAGCGATCATGGCAATCCACTGAAGCCGATTCCGGTAAAGGATGCGCCAGATCCACTTCCACCATCACTCTCGCCTAGTGCCCGACCTCTCCATGAGCAGTAGCTCCATCCACCTTGATAGGCATACCCGCCGAACGAGCAATGCTTGAAATAATTTCTTTGGTCCAATATTCAACAGGCAGATAGTAGATACGCATCCAAACTTGACATAAGGACGAAATCTCCTTGTAAGGGTCAAAGTTTCTCACCCATTCACGCAGCCTCAACGATCCTGATCTCAAATTCCAAATGTTAGAACGTTTAGCAATGTTTTTGTCTTCAACATTCGAGAATCTAATCGTGTAGAATCCCTTGCTCATAGGAATCAAGTGCCATTCGTCTTTCGGTTGCCATAATCTTTGCAGTTCCTGTTTCACCTCCGCCGCCAATTGCGGTTTCTCACCTTTGTGCAAAAGCAGACGACCGATGAGAGCATGCTGAAATTGCTTCACCCTTTCCTTGTACATGGCCTCCGGAATTTCAATAGAGATCATTCCGTTTTTGAATTCCGGCGTGATCATGGCACACCTGTGTACCAACACATCTGGTTTCCTAGCAGTCGCCGGCTTAGTAACATTGGCATAGGACTCCACTTGTTCCACTGTAGTCGTAGTTCTATCTGGTATGTCCTCTTGATTTCTCGACTCGTCGTTGGTTAACTGCTCCTTCCCTGCAGAGGAAGTTCCTCTATTCATGAGAGCCGAATGAATTTCAGAAACCCTAGATTGCTCATAAACCCTAGACGGGCTTTGTGAACTTGTTGCCGCAGATGTAGGAATTGGCGTGAAGTTGGTTGAAACGATCGGAAGGTTAAGTCTCGACTTATCGTGTGAAGGCGGTGAAGCCACCGGCAGGGCGGCCGCCGACAGGGATTTCTCAGTCGTGTTCATCGAGGTAGGCTGCCGCTAGGGTTTTTCATCTGCTCCGAATTCGTGCGAGCTCTTTGACTAACCTATACCCTTAATCAATAATACTTTAAAACTAACTTTTTTTTAAATATAAATAAAATAAAATACCAAAATTAATTAAGGGTATCAGTCCGAAACGACTAAAACCTTCAAACAAAAACGTGAAGCTCTTTTCTTAACTCTTGTAAAATTTTCGTCTAAAAAACATCTCTTAAATTTTTTGATTTATACAATTTTTTAATTTCACAACACATGCATACATGAATCGTTCCGCTGACTTTAAGGTTGGTCGGGAAGCGTCTTATCAATTGAACCACACTTCATTATCATTTATATATGATTTTTTTAAAAGAACACACACACACACACACATATATACATATATGTGTGTGTATGTGTGTGTGTATATACATACATATATATATATAGTGATTGTCTTAGTTTTTTATTTTTTAATTATGTAATTTGATAAAAATAAATTATACTTTATTTAAATATAATTAATTCATAATTTTTAATATTTTTTTAACTTCTAATAAAGAGTCAGAAATTTTAAACTTGCACAGACCGTCTTGCATATGTATACGATTTTTTTTTTGCACAACACATGAACGCATTACTCGATCCACCAATAAAACTGGTCTGGAAGTATTTTACAAATTGAATTGCGTTTCATTATCATTTGTATATACGATTTTTATAAGAATATATTACTAGCCCTCCCCTATATATATATATATATATATATATATATATATATAGGGAAGGGCTAAAATAAGAGCATTTCTTAAGATATAAAATAAGAATCATTTTCAGCCCTTAGATCATCAAGATCTACGGTTGATTCGTAATCCTGTTGGATGGATTTATGCTCCTGAGTTCGAACCCTAAAGGTAGCAAAAAATTAATTTTCATAATTCATACATTTATACAACGAATTCATACGTGTTCTATATAAAATTCATACATTACAAATTGCTCTTATTTCTTATTTTAAGATGTGCTCTCACGGTAGCCCACCCCTAAAATAAGTACAGTTCTTAAAATATAAAATAAGAATCATTTTCAGCCATTAGATCATCAAGATCTACGGTTGATTCATCATTCTGTTGGATGAATTCATGGTCGTAAGTTCGAATCCCAAAGGTAGCAAAAATTTATTTTTCGCAATTCATACATTTATACAGCGAATTCATACGTGTTCTACATAAAATTCATACATTTTTCTTAGTTCTTATTTCTTATTTTAAGAGGTGCTCTCACGGTAGCGCTCCCCTATGCATATATATATATATATATGTATATACATATATCCATATGCCTAATGTATACTTTTAAAAAAAATTTCGTAAACAAATTTATAAATTGTGCTATAAAGTATATTGGGTGTTTAAATAAAAAATATTTCAAAAATAAAAATAAAAATGTCAAACAAAAAGTAAAAATAAAAAACTAATAAAGGTATCTAATTTAGAATCGCCTGTTGTACTTCCTGTTTTTTGAATTAGAATTATAAGAGGTATCTAATTTAATATAATCAAATAAGCAACCCGCACGTAGACGAGACCTCTACACCACACAAAGGTGGAAAAATAACCGCACGCATGCGGGACCGCTACCCACACAAAGGTGAGAACACTATTCACATAAAAGTGAAAAAATTACACCCCATGCAGGTGAAATTAAACCCAAGACCTCTCACAAATGAGAGTATTTGGGTGCCACAATTTTACCACTTGAACCAGGACTCATTGGCTCTATGCTTTCTGTTTGAAGGCTTTAGTTTTATGTTCATGAATTAATGGCCTAGCTAGAATAATAAAAAGACAATCGATGAGATTTAACTAAAACTATTTTATGTTCATGAATTGAATTGATGGTCAAGAAACATGCATGAAAAGATAATTAAGGAGATTCATGCAAAGGTATAAATATATTCATGAATTTATTAAATTAGTATTTTTAAAAGTTTAAACTTTTATTAGGGATAATTAAGGTAAAACACATTTTCATTTTAAATAGTATGACTATTTTATCCTCGTTGATCCGGATCAATTTGACCCAAAAGGATTTATTCTTAACTAAATTTTAATTTAATTATTGTGGTAATAAATTAAGCCGTACTAATTATATTATTTGTTAAAAAGTTCTCAACATTTCATAGTTACTTTAAGTTTTTTTTTTTTTTTTTTTTTTTTAACAAACAACACCCAAGGGGGTGAGGGGTTAGCCAGACCCCCAACGAGTTAGAGCGTTTTTTAGGACAGTAATTTAGGTTGATTTGGAAATTAGGACAATAATTTTTGAACTTGTAAAAATAGGATACTAATTAATAAGTGTTGCACCCGCATGACATTTCTCGGTCAATTATCGAATTTTCGGATTTTCCCACATGGACCAAGCACATGACATCCTATCTGGAGCCGTAAAAATGACGTGCTTGCTACATAACCAACCCCTCCGTGCGGGTCGTCATGTGCTTGGTCCATGCAAAAAAGTTCCGAAATTCAATAATTGGCCCATAAATGTCCTGCGGGTGCAACCCTTATTAATTAGTGTTCTATTTTTACAAGTCCGAAAGTTATTGTCCTAAAAAACCCTCTGACTCGACCCCCAAGCTATAGATTAATCATCAACCAGTGTCTCATACAAAACGTTGCCCAAAAGTGACAACGCCCTGCAGAAGCAATAAGGAGAAACAGAAAACAGACCGAACAAAAATATATAGAGACGTAACCCAAAAATGGGAACATCCACAAGACCAAAGAAACGAAATCAGAAAAGAAACAAGCCAAAGCAAACTAGCTATCAACATGAAGAATGAATCTAAAATTAGGATAGTCAAGCCGATCCTTCCTAACCAGAGTAAGAAACGGTCAAGGAGTAGAAGAGCAGTCAAAAGTAGTCAACGTCTGAACCTGATGCCCTCTCCTCGCCATAAAGTCAGCAGGTCGGTTTCCCTCGCGGGGGATGTGAGTGAGACGGGCTCGTCGAAGCTGAGTAAGCAGACGGATCCAAGTAACAGTATGACCAATACTAGCGTGACCGTGACGCCCAACAGATATGAGCAACACGATCGCCGCCGCATCCATCTCAACCCAGATATGAGTAGAGAAGGTGATAGCCAACCTAATACCCTCGAGCAGGGCATCTAACTCAGCGTCAAAATTGCAAGTAGCCTCACAAGGGGTGCATAAGGCAATAATGATAGCTTTAGTATGATCATTTACCACTCATCCACCTGCACCTCGTTGTGTATGTGAATCGAAGGAACCATCAGTGTTCAACTTCACCCAAGGAGACTCCGGAGAGAGCCAGTGAACGAAAGTGGACCGAAGAGTCCGGTTCACGAGGGAAGCTGGGGGCATGAAATCAACCGGTAGGGCACAACCTCGCATATGAGAGACGGTGAGTTTTCCCGCTGCAACGAGCGGTCGAAGATGTCGAACAATCTACCAAATCACATGAGAGGCACAAAAAGAAGTAGCCTGATGCTTACGACTATTCCTTTCCGTCCAAAGAAACCACATAACCAAACAAGGAACCAACAAAGAAATGTGCTTTTTGTCCTCCCTAAGAAAAGCGCGCCGCCAGTGACCTAGTATGTGCAATATCAGTGCTCGTGTGATATGGTATGTGCACAGTAGGAAACCAAGAGTCAAAATGATCCCACACAATCAAAGCCGCCTCACTCCACATGAAAATATGCAGACACGACTCAAATTGGGGAGACACACAATAAAGACACATGGAAGCAGGGGAAATACCCCGCGACTGGAGATGCGAGTCAACAGGAAGACGACCAAAAAACATACGCTACATGATTACAAAGATAGATGAAGTACGACAATCACTCCAGATGTCAGCAAACAAAGTTTGCTTGGGCAGCCGTCTTCGAACAAGATCCCAAGCAGAGGAAGTAGAGAACTCATCGTGGCTTGTCAGATCCCAACGCATCACATCTTCTGTCCCCATCACAATAGGCGTCCAACTCAAAGCATCAATCAAATCAACAGGAATATCATGCAAGACACATAACTCGTACAAACGAAGCTCATCCCAATCAAAGTCATGCCAAAAATCACAGACACAGGGAAATGTGTGACCATTTCCGGGATCACTATATGAGCTCAAGGGGCAATCCCCGAACCATATGTTATCCCAGAAACTAATCCTATCATTCCCAATAGACCACATAATATGACACTGAACAGACTCAGAAATACGCATCATACGACGCTAAGTTGGACTCACATGAACAGTATAATGCGAGTGCTGAGGAAAACGCCTATCACAATACTTGGCCCACATATAACGAGCCCAAAGAGACTCCTTAGTTTGAAAGTGCCACCACAACTTAAAGCTGAAAGCGCGACCAACCTCAGAGAAGCGATGACTACCAAGACCACCCTCCACTAAAGGCATGCAGATATGTTCCCAGCTCACCTAGTGAATCTTCCGCTGCTCACCCGTAGAACCCCTAAAAAATCTAGCAATCAACTGCTCCCAATCCCGGAGGACACTCTGCAAAGGCTCCATAACCTGAAGAATGTGGAGGGGGATAGTACTAAGAGTACTTTGAATCAACGCCAGACGCCCGCCAAAGGAGAGATGACGATGAGACCAACCATGGATCCTATCCGTCAACTTCTTTCTAACACCAAGGTAATGAGAGACACGATGATAACCGTGAAAAATTGGAATTCCAAGGTAAGTGAAGGGTAATGTACCACGCTGGAAACCACCAATAACATTGATACTCTGCTCCCACTGCCCATGATGGTCCCCAATGTAGAAACTGCTCTTGTCATTGTTCACTTTCTTCCCGAAAACAGTAGAGTAGTGATCAAGACACTCAACCAGGCACTGCAATGACTCAGTTTTCGTTTGCGTAAAGATAATAATATCATCAGCATACAAGAGATGAGAAATAGGAAAACCCCTGTACGCCGTCCTATACATCATGTGTCTCTGCCCAATAATCAACCGATCATGAATACGGGATAAGTAATCCGCAATCAACGCGAACAAAGAAGAAGAGCGGGTCTCCCTGTCTAAGCCCACGAGTCGATTATAAGAAGCCTGAAGGTGTTCCATTAACAAGAATAGAAAACCAACATCGACTGAAACATCGCTCGATAAGACTCAACCACGCTGGTGGAAACCCCATCCGCTAAAGGATCTGAATAAGGAACGACCACTGAACACGATCATACGCTTTAGTCATGTCAAGCTTAAGCACAACATTCAGAGTATGAACACTCTTATCCAAATCCTAAATCAACTCCTGAGCAAGAAAAACATTATCACTCAATAATCTGCCCTCCACGAAACCACTCTGATTTGGGGCCAACACCAAAGAAAGAAGATGCACTAAACGTGAGGTCAAGATCTTGGAGATGACCTTGTTGGTAACGTTGCTCAGACTAATAGGACAGTAGTCCACCCAAGTCTCCAGATTCGTCTTCTTAGGGAGCAAGACGATGGTAGTGGCGGTAAAACTACGGGGCATAAAACCACCAGAAAAAAAATCCTGAAAAGCAGCTATCACGTCAGTTCCCACGAAGTCCCAACAGTGCTGAAAGAAAATAGATGAGAAGCCATCCGAGCCGGAAATACTGTCACTACTGATCCCAAAGACAGCCACTCGGATCTCAGCCGCATCAGGAGTCGCACGAAGACCATCTCTATCCAGAGTATCAAGAAGCGCGTGAATCACATCAAGATCCGGGGGCAGAAGCTGATCCACATCAGCGGACGAGAGAAGATTCTGAAAGAAAAAAGCAGCTGAGATGCGGATCTCCCTTTCATCAGTCAAACTCTGTCCACCATCAGAGATAGCATGAATCCAGGTTCTCACCCTCTTTTGCTTCACCCCAACCATGAAAGAACCGCGAGTTCCTTTCCCCTTCAGCAATCCATCTTATAGCCGCTTTTTGCTTCCAGAAGTCCTCCTCCTTGCAAGAGCGAATAACATACTCAACAATAGTCTTCCTCAGATTAGTCCGATGGGCAGGGGACGGATCAGAATCATAAGCCAACTGCGCGGTACCAACAGCTTCCTCAGCCTGTCTCAAGCTATCGAATATATTGCCAAACACCTCACGACTGATGAAGTGCTTAATCTGAGTGAGTTTAAACTGAAGGTTCATCGTGCCATTAAACATAGTTTCCTCAGTTCAGATACGAGCAACCTCATGCTTGAAAGTGTGATATCTGACCCACATATTTTGAAAGCGGAAAAAAGGCCGAACAGACTCATAAGAAAAACGACAGCTCAGTAAAAGAGGGCTATGATCAGAAGAAATCCTAGGAAGATGAGAAACCCGGGTCACGATAAAAACAGAAGTCCAGAACTCTCCAAGAAGAATCCTGTATAGTCTCTCCCACAAACCATTACGCTCCCAAGTGAAAATAGAACCATCAAAACCAATATTAAATAACTGACAATCAGAAATAGTATCGACAAAGTCGAGCATCTCTCAAGACGGTTGGTCGTACTACACATTGTTATCGTAACTCTTAATGTTTGTCCACGTATAAGTTAAAAGGAAATAAATAATTAAATAAATAAAATGTCCTGAAAGAAGACTGTTGATTGATTCTCCATTTCTTGCCAAATAGGAGTAAATATTATTAATTAATAGTAATCTTACGTCATATGTATAAATCCTACACCGCATGAATTACTTATTTTAATTAGTGACCTTTCTCACGATATCTCGTTGATTGTCATGATTTCATTGATGTTGAAAACTATTTTAGATAAGTCAAACAAAAATTTAAAATTCAAATCTTATTGGTATTTTTTGAGTCAATCTATAACAAAAACGCTATATATACACAGCTCGCACTACAAAAAAAGCGTTGATTACCGACGGCTAAATGCCGTCGGTAAAAAAAGACGGCCGCCGATAAATAGTATTACCGGCGGCGATAACGGCGGCAAGCTCCCGCCGCTAAAAGGTTCGTCGGCAACGACAATAACGGCGGCGAACATCCGCCGTCGGCAGTTAACGGCGGCGATGCCGCCGGAATTGTCGTCGTTAAACGGCGGAGCCTAGCCGGAGAATTAGCGGCGGCATACACCGCCGCTAGTTACCGAGGGCTATTTTGCCGTCGGTAGAGAGCCACCGGATTCCGGCTGACCTTGCCGGAAAACTAGCGACGGCGATTACCGCCGGTAAATAGCGGCTGCGAAACACCGTCGGTAACAAGCTACCGCAGGCCGGTGGGTCATGCCGGAGGATGGCCGTGTATTTACCGAGGGCAAATTGCCGTCGGTAACTACCGACGGCGTTTTGCCCACGGTAATGTTTTTTATTTTTTTATTTTATTTTATTTTATTTTATTTTATTTATTTATTTATTTATTTATTTTATTGTATATTGTATATCCACAATTTATTTTCGTATTTATACGGTATTGCATACTTTAGACGAACTTCCCAGTCGGCGACCCGACTTCCCAGTGGGTTACCCATCTTGCTTGTGCTCTGTGTCAAGCACGCTTAACTTTGAAATTCTTTTCGAGTGATCACCAGTACAGAACACTCGTATTATTGATATATCTACATCTATTAATTCATTTAAATGCTATATACTCACTCATATAATTATAATCTTTGAATATGTGGAGATAATACCTGAAATATGTTGTTAATTAGTGAGCGAGTTCGTTTCGGTCCTTATTTTTATCGTCGGTAAAATATTTAATTAATATTTAATAATTAATTAATTAATAATTTTTTTTTTTAACATTAATACACCAAAAGTGTTTTAATTTGGTTATTATAATGTGATTTGAATTTATTTGTTTATGTTAAATGCAATCATCATCATCATTGCCTTAAATATATAAAACATATATAGTTTTAATAATTAAAGCACTTGAAATATATAGTTCAATAAAACATAAATTTGAAAAGAAAGTGCAAATGTAATTTTGTTTGAAAACATAAATATATAGTTTAAATAATTCTAAGCATCATCATCATCATCATCGGCATCAGGCCCTGGAGGTGGCTGAGCATTATACATCCTCATAAACGCCTCCAATTGAGCCATGCGGTCCTCCATCTGTTGGCGTTGTGCTTGCTCTGCCGCCAATTGCTCCTCCAGCGTGGAGATCCGTGTCTCATAAAGCTGCTGAGACACCGCAGAACTGCCCGTGCTGCGGATAGACCCCCTACTAGCCTGACTCTGCCCGGCACTCCCGACGCCGTAGATCCGTGACCTATCAATTTGCACCACCTCCAAATACACCTCGTCTAGCCGCTCCTGTCGTCCTGTGGCAGCGGCCAGTCGATGAACCTCGGCCTAATACATACATAACAATGCATAATTGTTAGAAAATAAATACATTCACTAAATATTTGAATAAACTTAAACACTTACGTCAATTCTAGCATCTCTCTCCGACGTATAACTTCCGTCGGCGCACGTGTGGAGGCGGAGGAAGGTGGCATAGTTCGGTGCATCCTGGGGAGTACCAGGATCCAAGCTCTGTAGATGCATTTATA
Source organism: Salvia miltiorrhiza (assembly GCF_028751815.1). NCBI lineage: Eukaryota > Viridiplantae > Streptophyta > Magnoliopsida > Lamiales > Lamiaceae > Salvia > Salvia miltiorrhiza. Next base: position 49,712,173 of record NC_080391.1, read on the forward strand.
TAAGATAAATAAGTTATATTAGTCAATATATTAATTTAATTTATATACTTAATTATTTGTTAATTACATACCATATACTGCTGCAGGATACGAGTCGACTGGGACCCGCCCACGTGCCTATTGATCCCTGTACCCTCCCCATCGGGCTCGGACATCCGGTTGGCACGTGCTCGCGTAGAAACAGCCTCAACCTCGGGACGCTGCCAGTATTCCTGGAGTCCAGTCCAGAAATCGGGAGTCATCCAGATGGGTCTAGACATCTGTCTCCCTTGGCAGGTACAGTCCTTGAGCTCTTTCTTGTAGTCGCTCATCATGTCGGAGTACCTTTTGCGGGCGTTTTTCTCCCACATTTTCCTCACGTCACGCTCATCCGCGGGCTGCCACTGAAACTCTTTCTGTTGAAAGAAAGAGAATTAATTTAATATCAAACATTTTAACAATTGAATATGATATATTTATATGTACATGTTATTTAATTGTACCTCTAATTCACCAAAAAATTTATCCTTCATCGCCGGGGGCGTCAACTTCCATGTGTACCCGCCTGGGTTTTCAAATGCCTTAAATGACTGTGTGCAAGCTTTGGACAGGCCGTAGGGCTCCAACAACTCACTGTGTACAAGTAATTTTATCACTTAATCATGGTGTACGAGAAACAGTAAATTAAACTCAAATGCTTACCCAGTCGTAGGATGCCTCTCAAATACCGTCCTCCCATCTGCAGCCTTACGAACTCTCTCTCTGATATCAGCAGCTGTAGGGCCCCTAGGCCTTCTAGCCCGTGAACTACTAGAAGCCTGGAGAGTCTCGGGAGTCCCAGAAATGTGCGTCCCGGACCCATCAGATGTATCTGCAGTAGCTTCTGGCGCATTAACGCCAGATCGCCCCCGAAATCCCAAGAAACCTCGTGAGGTAGACATGATACCTGTTGCATACAATTACAATTACAATATATAGCCAAACATAACATTAACAATAACTAACAAACATAACAAATTTGCAATCAAATTCAATCAAAATGTGCATTTACATTTATTCATAATCAGCACTACTATCATCATCACTATCGTTAGATGTCAACGGGGGATCATCGTCGTCTGATTCATCGTCATCTTCAATCTCAACGACTCCACCGAGGGGATGAAGAAGAAGTGGTCGTTCAATGCCTACACTTGTGTGAGTAGGCATAATAGTAACCACTTCTTCTTGAAATGGTTGATCTAATGTTGATGTAGATGCTGCAGTAGACACTTCAACCTTTGATCTTGCGTTGACTTTGCATGCTGACCACCAATTTTTCTTTGATTGGTTCGTACTGGGATAGGGACAGTAAAACACTTGAACTACTTGACTGGCCAAAACAAAGGGATCATACTTCTTATATCTTCGTGTGTGGTTCAATGAAACTAACTTGAAGTCTGTATCAATAGAAGTTCCCTGAGCCGACAAGTCAAACCATTCACAGTTGAACAAGACTGTCTGCTTAATTGGATACCCCGGATACTCCAGCACGCAAACCTCTTGCAGGCGCCCATAAAAGTCTAGCACATCTCTATCACTACCATAGACCGAGCCTTTTATGCAAACGCCACTGTTCACAGTCGCACTCTCTCTATCATGATCAGTTGTGTGAAATCTATAGCCATTCACGAAATAGCCGGAGTATGTTTCAATCTCCCTTAATGGTCCAGCTGCAAGCGACCTAATATAAGGGTTCAACTCGTCGTTACAAGGATGACAAACCTGTTTCACACAAATATCATTTAAGTTTGCTAGCCAATTTTGGAGTAAGTAAATGTATATTTAACATAAATTTATCGTCTCTTACGTAATGGCTAAACCACACAATAAACTCGTTGTGAAACGCGACCTCAAACTCTGCATCAGTCATGTAAGGATTTGCATATCGTTTTTCCTCCTCGAATATCCTTGGATACAAAGAAAAAGTTATATGTTAACACCTATATATGATGAATATTTCTTATACATAAATTGAACGAGAATACTCACTTGCTATATGTCTCTGCAACCTCTGCACAATTGCTCAAAATATACATGTGTGCAGCAAGCCATTCGCGCTCATCCATGTATCTCTTCGTCCCTCGGCCAAGTGAACGCCCAATAGGTTTGAATATGGCGAGACAAAGAGGATCATCATTTTCAGCAACGGGCATTTCAATATTGCGAGGCAAAGTTGTCCACTTTGTAGATATTTGATCTTCAAAGTAAAACGAAGAGAAGGTTGACATTTCTGCATGTAAGTATGCATTGGCGATGGACCCCTCAACCTTGGCTTTGTTTTTTATATGATTTTTTAATGTCCTCAAATATCTTTCAAAAGGATACATCCACCGATATTGCACAGGACCAGCCAATCGTGCCTCATCTGCCAAATGAACTGGTAGGTGCTCCATTGAATCAAATAAACTAGGAGGGAAGATACGCTCAAGTTTGCAAAGAGTAACAGCTATCTTCTCACTCAGTATTCTCATGTCATATATGGCCACGTTGCGGGATGTTAATTCTCTGAAGAAGAAACTTAACTCTGTAATTGCCTCCCAAACATTCTTAGGAAGAAGTTCTTTAAAGGCAACAGGCATAAGGATTTGCATGAACACGTGACAGTCGTGACTTTTCATGTTGTGCATCTTCAGGGAGTTCATGTCAACGCATCTACTAATATTTGACACGTACCCATCGGGAAACTTAAGACTCTTGATCCATTGAAGTAAGATCTTCTTCTCTTCCCTGTCAAGCGTATAACATGCTTTCGGATACCCTCGGGTTCCATCCACTTTCTTCAACTCTTTCCGCTTGCAGAAGGTGTTCAATTCTTCTCTGGATTTTTCTGTATCTTTTGTCTTCCCCTTCACATTCAGGACAGTATTAAACACGTTGTCAAACACATTTTTCTCAATGTGCATGACATCCAGATTATGTCGAATCAAAAGATGTCTCCAATAGGGTAGATCCCAAAATATGCTTTTCTTTTTCCACCCTACATCTTGATATTTGGCGAGTTGAGCGTTCCTGCCATCGAAGTCTTCGGTAACCTTCACGAAGCCTAACCCCTCGATTTGATTCAAGATTTGTATTCCTGATCTTTGTTCTGGTGGACCAACATTGCATGTCTTATTCCTCAAGAATGCAGTTTTGTTTCTCCTAAACACATGGTTAGGAGGTAAGAACTTCCGATGATTATCAAACCACGATTGTTTTCCACTCATCGGCAAAGTGAATGCTTCTGTATTCTCCATGCAATGTGGACATGCCAATTTCCCAGCTGTACCCCACCCAGACAACATAGCGTACGCTGGAAAATCACTGATAGTCCATATCAGAGCTGCTCGCATCTGGAAATTTTGCTTCAACGATATGTCGTAAGTGTTCACACCAACCTCCCACAGAGATTTTAACTCGTGTATCAATGGCTGTAAGAATACGTCCAACTTCATCTTTGGGTTTGATGGGCCAGGCACGAGGACTGTGAGGAACATGAATTGTTCTTTCATGCACAACCACGGAGGCAGGTTATACGGCGTGACAATAACTGGCCAAGAAGAATATTGACGCCCTGATTGTGCAAATGGGGCAAAACCATCTGTAGAGAGGCCCAATCTCACATTTCTTATCTCCTCGGCGAATCCAGGAAAGACTGAATTCAAATGTTTCCATGCCGGAGAGTCGGCCGGGTGGCGCATTATCCCATCGTCTGTGGAGGTCGCATGCCACCGCATATGTTCAGCAGTTGCAGTAGATGCAAACAATCTCTGCAATCGGGGCGTCAAGGGAAAATAGTGCATCTGTTTGGCGGGCACTTGTTTCTTTCTGCGACTCCCAGATGGACGCAAGCTGTCCTTATATCGTGATTCGGCACAGAACATACAACTATGTAGCTCACTAGTTTCCCCCCAATACAACATGCAGTTATTAACACAGCAATCGATCTTCTCTACTGGCAAACCCAAACCACGTAGATTTCTTTTCGTACTATAGAAGTCTTCTGGACAGTTGTTACCCTCTGGTAAAGCAGCTTTCATCATCGAAGACATCTGATTGTAAGTCCTCTCTGACATGTGGCTTTCAGTCTTTATGCTCATGAATTGAGTCATCCAGCTTAATTGTGTGTACGTGTCACATCCTGCGTACAATGGAGTATCCGCTGCATCCAACATGTTATAAATCTGTTGAGCGTCATTATTGGGCGGCTGCTCCAGATTTGGAGGATCTTGATAATTACTAGGTCCAGCATGGTCATGCACCATCCTTTCGTAGTTATTGTATAATCCATCATCCTCATTCATTATAGCATTTTCTCGCGGCATATACAGCGGTGCTTCCCCGTGAGAAACCCAAACTTTGTAATTCAGGACAAATCCACGCCTACTAACATGTTGTCTGACCGTAGGTACATCTAAATACGCTTGATTCTTGCACTTCTTACACGGGCACCTAATGTTACCTTGTCCATCTGTGTATGCCGTTTGATTGAACGCCCACTCAAGGAAAAACTCAAGCCCCGTTTCAAATGCAGTACGATCATTGTATCTCGCGTACATCCACGTACGATTATCACTCATTCTTGCAAATTCTAATTGAAAAAAACAAATAAAATATAATAAATTACTTGAAATCTAACAAAATTTCGACAGCATAACCCCAATATCCTAACTACCAAGTGCTCGACTCTACCAGCAACTATAGTGACCATAGTGGTCCTAATTTACTAAGCCTATACTAGGTCTACCCGGCCCCCCAATGTCGAAGCAATAATACAATACAAATAAAAGCAATAAAATCATGGTAATTAAATTAAAAACAATCATTTGTTGGGAGAAGATCCTTAAGAAATAATCAATTTCTATCCCAAAGGGAGAAGATCCTTAAGAAATTGATTAAATCTATCCCACAATATTATCCAACATATATAAATTATTCTAACAAACAACTTAAACTAAATTGATTAAAATTAATATAATTTAAAATTAATCATGCTCATAATTTAAAATTAAACTAACAACATATACTAATTGATTAATATAATTTAAAATTAATCATGCTTCAATTGATATAATTTAAAATTATTCATGCTTCATATAATTTATTTATAAACAAAGCCAATTATAAATTAATTATTAACTATATATAACAAATAAATCTATTTAATTAACATATAAATACATAAATAATTAAATAAATAATTAAACAAGAGAGCGTACGGTGGTGGTTTCCGGCGGGTGTCGTGAAGAAAGCGGCGAAATAAAATCGTCGAACTAAAATAAATAATATAAGTCAAAATTTAAAAATTATATATATATATATATATATATATATATAGAGAGAGAGAGAGAGAGAGAGAAAGAGAGTTACCTGGGCGGCTGGGCACGGCGGCGGTCGGCGGCGGCTGTCGGCGGCGGTGGTCGGCTGGTGGAAGCAGCAGGCAGCAGCAGCAGGGGCGAAGCGGCGGGGGGGGGGGGGGGGTGGGGGGATCTTCTGCGCAAAAGTGAAAAAAGGAGGTTACGCGTGCCCTAATATTGGACATTACCGACGGCAATTGCCGCCGCTAGCTAGCGACGGCATAAACGCCGTCGGTAACTGTGTTAATTTAATGTTTTACTATATTCGAAACTTACCGGCGGCGTCGCCGTCGCTAGTTAACGGCGGCGTGTTTGCCGTCGGTAACTGGCCGGTAATTTCGAAAGCTCGGGTCGCCTGGAATGCCGCCGCCGTGCCGCCGTTAGTTACCGACGGCAAAATCGCCGCCGGTAGGTTTCGCCGGTAAATACGCGTTTTTTTGTAGTGTCGAAAAAATAAAATTTATTTCATAGTATAAAAAAGAAAGCAATTTAAAGAATGAAATTAACCATGCATGTGTTGCTATTGACTGGGAGGTACGCGCTCTAAATAATTTTAAAAAAAAAGAAAAAAAAAGGGAGGTACTCCAATGTCCAATTGGAGTCAATGCGAAGTTGTCATTAATAATTAATTAAGTCAAATTCCTGTAATTATGTCTTTTGCCAAGCAAGAAGTCAATATAATATTTTAATAACACAAAACACAATCTCTAATATACACGTGTAGTAGATAAGTAAATGAATGGAATACAATTCGATAGTTGAATCGTATAGTTCCATATTCATTACATTTGGAAATTAACGATGGATGATGTATTATCTTGCGAAAATTTAAGGGTTATTAATCTAAATACACTAATTTTAATTAGGAGTAGTTTGATTTTACACATAAACTTTAAAAGATATAAAAAAAATACATAAATTTTAATGTTGTAATAACTTTATCACAAATTCAAATATTAAATATTCGAACTCTAGAAAAATCTTACGATTTACGGACTTAGAGATGTCTTATACGATGTCATTTTTTAAAACGTCCGATGAATACACGTTGATATTTCTACTTGCCACGTCAATTTTAATTTGAGCAGAAATTGAATTTGTGACATCATATAGGACATCTCTAAAACATATCGTATAAGACATCTCTAAACCCGTAAATCGTAAGATTTTTATGGAATTCGAATATCTAATATTTGAATTTATGATAAAATTGCTATAACATTAAAGTTCATGTATTTTTTTACACTTTTTAAAGTTCACGTGCAAACCAAACTACCCCCAAAGTTGGTATATTTAGGCGTTAATAATTCGAAATCTAATTGTATCACACGAAATTAATTTTCTATTTTTTTAGAATATTTTAAAATATAGTCGATTTTCTTAATTTGAATTCTCTTACAATTTTATTCTACTAAATATTTTATTGATTATTTATAAAAATAATATATAGGATAATAAATAAGGATAAAATAGAATAATTATAATTATATTTAAAAGAAAATTATATTTTGTTAATTTGTATGAAAAAAGAAAGATAAATAGGAATAAAGGGACTGTATATCTAAATATATCTTGGATGATTTACCATTTCTAGGTCAAAGTAACTAAGTAAGCCATGCTTAATTATTGCTAACTTTTAACGTGAGCTAATTTTAGTTGAATCATTGCATACGTCATAAAATAACGAAGCTGTTCGAACAAAGATATATTGAAGCCAAAGCAAAGAGAATTACTCCATTCCTCCGCTTCATTTGGTCTACTTTTCTTTTAGCATCGTCCCACTAGACTTGACATATTTTATTTTTTAATAATAAATTTTTACTACAAAAAATATAAACTAGATATTTTACTCCATAATTTTACTCTTCTTAATAACTAGGCCACTGAAATAGGACAAAGTGAATAAATACCTCACCATTTCGTAATGTTAACTTATCTACTTTGAAGATATAAGATAGAACGTGATCCTTAAAAGTTATAAAGAGTAGTATTATTACCTCCGTTTATGAAAGAATTTTCTATTTTTTTTTATTTTGAGTCGTACACAAGAAAACTTTCTACCTATCTTTGGACCATAATTATAACATTTTTTCATTACTCGTAATAAATTCGACAACTTTTTTCTTAAAACATATCTGATTCTCTTTTAGAAAGTTCTTTCATGGACGGATGAAGTATTATGTGACATCCGTGGTCCTTAAAGTTCTTTATCCTCAAAATATGTTTAGTATTTTGTATATATATTTTATTATAAATTTATTTGTGCACAGGAAAATATATGAAGGAATAATTGAATATTACAAAAAAAAGAAAAAAAAAAAGGTGTTGATGGTACGGAGGTATGAAAATTGATCCCCTCTTAGTTTTGTCAAGTGATGATCCCTCAACTAGACCACTCATGGTCATAGACTCATAGTCATGGTCATGGTCATGGTCAACCAACATTTCCCCACACGTGTCCTTCCTCCCATCTCAACCCACACGTGTCCTTCCCCCCACCCCATCTCTCTCTCATACCCCAAATGCCCATGCACATTTCAACACTCTCTCACACACACACACACGCGAACTCATCAGCTGTTGGGAGATTCTTTTGTGGCATTCAAGCTGTAACCGAAAGGGTGGGTGGTCTTCCCCACCCCAACAATCCTACCTATATATACACCCCAATTCATTTTCTCTTGGGCAACAAACATCTCAATATCATTTGCTCTCTCTCCATCAATCCAAAAGCACCACCAAACACACTATTTAGCTAGTGCTTCAAATACTTGAAGAATCATGGAGTTCATATCCCTCTCTCTCTTGGCAGCAACCATAATCCTCTCCCTCTTTCTCCTCAAATTCCTCTACTCCCGCCATGCACGCCTCCCCCTCCCGCCGGGCACCATGGGCTGGCCCTACATCGGCGAAACCCTCCAACTCTACTCCCAAAATCCCAGCATTTTCTTCGCCGCCAAAGTCAAGAAGTAATATTCAAATCCTCTCATATATATATATATATATGAATGGATTTTGTAATTGATTTTGGCACGACTGCAGGTACGGGTCGATATTCAAAAGCCAGGTGCTGGGGTGTCGGTGCGTGATGATGTCGAGCGCAGAAGCGGCGAAGATGGTGCTGGTTTCCGAAGCTCATCTCTTCAAGCCCACATTCCCGGCGAGCAAGGAGAGAATGATCGGCAAGGCCGCCATTTTCTTCCACGGGGGAGACTACCACGCCAAGCTCAGGAAGCTGGTGCTCCGCTCCGTCATGCCCAACGCCATCCGGACCATGGTCTCCGACATCGAATCCATCGCCCTCACTGTTAGAAGTATTGCTCATACTGAGCCTGGTCCATCTCAGCATGACACTCAGCATTTGATGCCACATAAGATGAAAACACAAGAGAATAAAGATGCTCCCTTATGTCTTGAATCAGCCAAACACAGCACGTGATAGTCCTATGTTTTGTTGGCTTGTCTGTTATGTAATTATGGTCTCTTGCAGCTTTATGTTTTTGTTTTACCTTGTACAGCTTGACAGCTGCATTGGGGTTTCTAGCTTAGTGGTTCTAGCATCTTCGATAGACTAGTATATATTTAATCCTTCTTCTTATTGTAATTGTTCAGTTCAGATAATTAACATATCAATGAAAGATTACAGCACGAGTTTTATTTCCTTTTTCATGCAACTTCTTATCATGGTATCAGAGCAGGCCCCTTGAGGACCTGTCTCGTGATACTCACCACCCACCATTCTCTCTTTTCCCTTTTTCTCTTTCTCGTGAGTACCTACCTCTCTTTTCCCTTTTTCTTGTTTTGTTTGTATCATGGCAGAACCCACCTTTCAAACTCAAGCTCAACTCCCCATAAATCTTCAAAGCAATCAACTTTCTGTCAAATTAAATGACACAAATTTTCTTATATGGAAGCAGCAAATTATGGCAAATGTTAGAGGTTTTGGCCTTGAGACATTTCTCACTGAAGATCCACCTTCTTCCACTCTTCCTGAATATTATGCTTGGATGCGTCAAGATCAACTACTCTCTGCTTGGATCCAGTCCTCCCTTACAGAAAGCAGCATGATTCTAGTAGTTGGTTTGGACACAAGCAAGGAGATCTGGGAATCTCTTCTCAAAAATTTTTCAAATCAGTCCAAAGCCAAAGTGATGCAGTACAAGTTGCAGCTGCAGACTCTTAAGAAAGATTCTCTCTCCATGAGAGACTATCTCAACAAGGTGAAAACATGTTGTGATCTTCTTGGTTCTGCAGGATACCAAGTAAATGAAGATGACCAGATTATGCATACTCTCTCTGGTCTTGGCTCAGAGTATGACTCTGTCATGGTTACTATTACATCTAAACCCGAAGTGTGGAGCTTGGGTGATGTGAGTTCCTTACTTTTGAGTTTTGAGCAAAGGATAGAATCTGCTAAGTCTCAAGTTGGGAATTCTGAAGGATCTCAGCCTTCAGCTAATATTGTTTCCAGTGGCACTCAAAACAACAATAATTCTGCAAATCAGACAGGAAGAGGAAGAGGTTATCAAGGAAACAACAATCAAGCTAGAGGTGGTTTTGGTGGACGAAGCAGAGGTAATGGTCGTGGAAGAGGAGGAAGATATGGAGGAAATAAACCTATCTGCCAAGTCTGTGGAATACCAGGTCACACAGCAGACAGATGTTGGCACAGGTTTGAGCAAAATTTTGTTCCAGCTCGGCCTAGAAACAACAACAACAACAGGCCATCTTCTGCAGGTCAACACCATTTTCCACAAAGTTCTTTTCAGCCTTATTTTGCTCAACACCCTGGTCTGAATATGGCTCAGCTTCCCACTTCTCCTTCACAACCTGATCTACACTTTGACAATGGAAGTGTCTCAACCTGGTATCCTGATTCTGGAGCCACTAATCATGTTTCTCATGACTACAACTCCTTCAATTCTGCTACAGAATATCATGGAGGTAAGCAACTTCAAATGGGAAATGGTTCACTTGTTAATATTGTTCATATAGGTGATTCTACTCTCACTTTTTCCCCCCATACCAGAAAATTCCTCCTTAAAAATCTTTTGCATGTTCCTAATATTACTAAGAATCTTCTTAGTGTTTCCCAATTTGCTCAAGACAATCATGTTTTCTTTGAATTTCACCCTTCTTTTTGTGCTGTTAAGGACCAGGAAACCAAGGCCACTCTTCTCAAGGGCATTCTTAAGGATGGTTTATATCAGTTCTCACTTCAAAAGACTTCCCCTGCTGTCCTTCCCAGATTTGAGTCATCTTCAATTAAGAGCCTCTCTGCTCATTCATCAGCTATTCATCCTGCTGTTTTATCTGTTTCTAGTAGTAGTTCTAGTTCAGTTTTTTGTTTAGATGTTTGGCACAAGCGATTAGGCCACTGTGCCTATGATATTGTCAAGAAAGCTCTTCTTAGTTGTAATATTCCTTTTCAATCAATGAAATCCACAAGTGTTTGTCATCCTTGTTCTGTCTCCAAGATACACAGATTGCCTTATTCTCTCTCTGCATCTCAATATAATGAACCTCTTTCACTCATTCATAGTGACCTTTGGGGTCCATCACCTGTCACTTCAAGAAATGGTTTTAGCTACTATGTTTCTTTTATTGACCACCATACTCGTTTTACTTGGCTTTATCTCCTTAAACACAAATCTGATGTTAGTTCTGTCTTCCCAAAGTTTAAGGCCATGGTAGAAAATCTTTTTTCCAGAAACATTAAAATGATTCAAACTGATTGGGGTGGTGAGTACCAAGGCTTAACTTCCTTTCTCCAAAACACTGGGATTTTGCATCGCATTTCTTGCCCATACACACCTCAACAAAATGGTTTAGCAGAGAGAAAACATAGACATATTGTTGAAATGGGTTTGTCTCTTCTAGCTCAAGCCAACCTTCCAACAAAGTTTTGGGATGATGCTTTTATCTCCTCTGTGTTCATCATTAACAGAACCCCAGCCAAGGCTTTGCAATTTTCCACTCCGTATGAACAGCTTTTCCACAAGAAACCCGATTACTCTCTCTTAAAGGTCTTTGGTTGCCTCTGCTATCCTTATCTTAGACCTTCTAACACTCATAAACTCCAATTCAGATCATCCCCTGGTACTTTTATAGGTTATAGTACCCAACACAAAGGTTATAAGGTTCTTCTCAAGACTGGTAAGTTAGTTATTAGCCGAGATGTAATTTTTGATGAAAATAACTTCCCTTACCAGTCTACTGCCTCATCTTGTCCACCCTATCCTTCTCCTCCTTCCTCTGCTGCACCTGCTCCTATCTCTCATCCTCCTACTCTTATCCCTGCTAATCTTCCACCACAATCACCTCAACAATCACCTCAACAATCTGCTGGCCCCTCTCATCCCAACTCACCTCATTATTCTCCTATCCCTCACTCTCCAGTCCACTCTTCATCCTCTTCTATTTCTGCTCACTCTAATCCCTCTATGAACAATACTAATGATAATGCACCACCACCATTAACTGTTGCTCCTCACCACATGATTACTCGTTCTAAGGCAGGTATATTCAAGCCCAAACAACCGCAGGCATATCAGTCTCAACCTCAGTCTGATTTTGATTACCTCTATGTTGAGCCCAAAACTCACACTGAGGCTATGAAACTTCAAGTTTGGATGAAAGCTATGGGCCTTGAGATACATGCTTTAATTAACAAAGGTACATGGATATTCTGCCCTCTTCCTCCGGGCAAACATGCTATAGGCTGCAAATGGGTTTTCAAGATCAAACGCCATGCTGATAGGTCCATTTCTCATTACAAAGCTCGCCTTGTTGCTCAAGGTTTCTCTCAGGAACCAGGCTTTGATTTCAATGAGACTTTTAGCCCAGTTGTGAAACCTTCCACTATCAGAATTATCCTTTCTTTGGCTGTTAATTTTGGATGGAATGTCACTCATTTGGATGTTGATAATGCCTTTCTCAATGGAGATTTGCAAGAAGAAATTTATATGAAGCCTCCCCCTGGCTTTGAGCCTCCTCATTCTAGTTCTGCTCCTATTGTTTGCAAACTCAAGAAGGCTCTTTATGGCCTTAAACAGGCCTCCCGTTCATGGTTTATCAAAATTAAATATGTGCTTCTTCGGCTCGGTTTTTCTCAATCTAAGGCTGACAATTCTTTGTTTTTCAGAATCAAAGGAGGTTCTGTTATCTATCTCCTCATTTATGTTGATGATATACTGATCACCGGTTCTCTCCCTTCAGATGTTCAACAGGTTATACATCAACTTAACACTCATTTTTCTCTCAAAGACCTTGGTGATGTTCATCACTTTCTTGGTATTGAAATTACCAAAACTACTAATGGTCTGCACTTGAGTCAAGGGGGATATATCAAGGATCTTCTTCATAAAGTGAAAATGCAAGATGCTAAAGGTGTTCCAACTCCAATGGTGTCTTCTTGTCAGCTTTCCAAGGGGGATGGAGTCAGCAATGTAGATGGAAAGCTTTACCGAAGTACAGTGGGAGCTCTTCAATATGCCACCATTACAAGACCTGAGATATCTTTTAGTGTCAACAAAGTCAGCCAATATATGTCTGCTCCTCTTGATTCTCATTGGAAAGCTGTCAAAAGGATCTTGAGGTACCTTGCTGGATCAAAAGATCATGGTTTACACTTGCAGAAATCATCTTCTACTGTCACCGGTTTCTGTGATTCAGATTGGGCAGCTGATTTCGATGACCGAAGATCCACAACAGGTTATTGTGTTTATTTGGGAAAGAGTCTCATATCTTGGAGTTCCAAGAAGCAATCAGTGGTTTCTAGATCAAGTACTGAGGCCGAATACAGGAGCTTGGCTCATGTTGTATCTGAAATCTCTTGGGTAACATCTCTTCTTTCTGAATTGCATATCCGTGTGAAGCCTCCTATCATTTGGGTGGATAACATGAGTACAATAGCTCTAGCCTCAAATCCGGTTATGCATGCTAGAACAAAGCATATTGAACTTGATATTCACTTTGTGAGAGATAAAGTTTCAGCCGGTATGATTGATCTCAGGCATGTGCCTTCCCAAGATCAGCATGCAGATATTCTCACCAAACCTCTCAGTTTACAATTCTTCTCGCGCTTAAAGAATTCATTAGGAGTTTGTTCTTTAACTGCGCTTGAATTGAGGGAGCCTGTTAGAAGTATTGCTCATACTGAGCCTGGTCCATCTCAGCATGACACTCAGCATTTGATGCCACATAAGATGAAAACACAAGAGAATAAAGATGCTCCCTTATGTCTTGAATCAGCCAAACACAGCACGTGATAGTCCTATGTTTTGTTGGCTTGTCTGTTATGTAATTATGGTCTCTTGCAGCTTTATGTTTTTGTTTTACCTTGTACAGCTTGACAGCTGCATTGGGGTTTCTAGCTTAGTGGTTCTAGCATCTTCGATAGACTAGTATATATTTAATCCTTCTTCTTATTGTAATTGTTCAGTTCAGATAATTAACATATCAATGAAAGATTACAGCACGAGTTTTATTTCCTTTTTCATGCAACTTCTTATCACTCACCTCCCTCCGCTCGTGGCAGGACACGCAGCTCATCACCACCTTCCAAGAAATGAAAACAGTAGGCTTTAATTAATTAGAAAACAGCCTGTTCTCTCTCTCTCTCTCTCATCATCTTCATGATCAACGTGCAGTACACATTCGACGTGGCATTACTTTCCATATTGGGAAAGGACGAGGTTTCGTACAGAGAGGATCTGAAGAGGTGTTATTACATTCTGGAAAGCGGGTACAACTCGATGGCGTTCAACGTGCCCGGCACTCTCTTCTACGCCGCCATGAAGGCCAGGAGGGAGCTGGCCCACATCTTGGCCAATATTCTCTCTCTAAGAAGACAGACTAAGGCCCACCACTCCGACCTCCTCCAATCCTTCATGTCCCACGCTTTAACCGACGACCAGATCACCGACAATGTCATCGGCGTCATCTTCGCCGCCCGCGACACCACCGCCACCGTCCTCACCTGGCTCTTCAAGTTCTTGGCCGAGAATCCAATCACCCTTCAAGCAGTTACTGTAAGATATATTCCTTTTTTTTTTTCTTTTTTTTTTCAATAATATTATAGTAGTAACATTTCTTTTATTTGTGGACTTGCAGGAAGAGCAAGAGGCAATAATGAGATCGAGTGATCAAAGGGGTTTGAATTGGGCAGACACCAGAAAAATGCCTGTCACAGCGAGGGTGATCAATGAAACCATGAGAGTTGCATCAATCTTATCTTTCACCTTTAGGGAAGCTGTTGAAGATGTGGAGTTTATGGGTAGTTAATTAGAAGCTAGCTATTACTATTAGGACAAAATTAATTGGTTCTAATTAATAAAAAATCTCTTTCACTAACAACAATTTCATTGTCTTGTTGTTTGTAAATACTTAAACAGGATATCGCATTCCAAAAGGGTGGAAAGTCCTACCACTTTTCAGAAACATTCACCACAGCCCAGAAAATTTCACCAACCCTGACATTTTTGATCCTTCAAGATTTGAGGTCTATATTGTTATTACAAACTAAAGTCCCATTTTTTAGATGAATATGAAAATTAAAATTAGAGTTTTTCCATGATGTGACAGGTTGAACCCAAGCCCAATACATTCTTGCCATTTGGCAGTGGGGTCCATTCCTGCCCAGGGAATGAGTTGGCCAAGCTGGAGATCCTGGTGCTTGTGCACCACCTCACCACAAAGTACAGGTGGGGTCAAAATTATAAAGTTTGATTTTTGTCAATTTTTTCTGTTCATAAACTTAATTTCTTGAGACAAGTTAAATTTCAGATTGAAATTACCTATTTCCAAATGGATGATTAGAATATTTAAATTCTGATCTATCTTATCGTGAAATAATCCTAGAGGAGACCCATTTTTTGAAAGTGAAGTACTAAACTTAGCAAGTTTTATAATTTGCAGGTGGTCTATGATGGGCCCACACGAGGGCATTCAGTACGGACCGTTTGCCCTCCCACAGAATGGTCTGCCAATCAAGATCTGTCTCAAAGAATAGAAAGTTTGTCTCACTAATGGGACTCTCTCACATGCCAAAAAAATGTTTAATCATATCACTAAATAAGACTAATATATATAGTAGTATAACAATATGATATAAGTATGTGGTGTGGTGGAAGAAATCCGCAATGAGGAGAAAGCTTATTGTATAAGGAGTTTGGCCATCTACAGCATAATAAGTACGTAGTTCGTTTGGAGGAGGAGTTGATGACAAAGATTTCAGGCTACATTTACTTTTTTAAACTAGGATGAGAAAATCAAGAAGAGGACTTAATACATAGGATAGTTTTATTTTCCTTGTTTCCTACATGTATGAAGTCCGCAAGGCAGATGATGATATATGATATAATATCTAATATTTCCAAATATTTGTGGGCATTCTTCTACTATTGTTAACCTGGCTTAATTACCTCTCGATTTTAATGCCTTAAACCAAACTCTATAGTTATTCATGACGCTGTAAACAAACCAAACTATTTGTGAGCTATTCGGAGCTCGATTTGATAAAAAACTCATCAATTAAACGAATCATGTTTAAGCGTGGTAGTATTCGGTTCGATCTCTCGTGAACTAGCTCGTTAAGCAGTTTAGTTTGAAAATATAAAATTATTAGTAGTTACAACTTAATAATTTAATATTTTATTGACCCGACTAAGCTCATGAGGTTCGAAGTATTCAGTTTAGCTCGAGTACACCCCTAACTTATATCCATGCAGACAATGTCTCTTTCTCTCACACACACTAGTGTTTTGTACATAAGAAAACGGATACGGTATTAAATAAATTGGGAGTATTTTATCACAAATAGTAGTATATGGTAGTAATTGATAATGATGAAATTGATGAAGACATTTGCATTATATACACGAAAGGAACAGATGAAAAAAATATATGGTCCAGTTATTCTGGGGCATGAATATTGAATGAGTTCACGTTGTGGAAGAGCAGTTTTTCATTCTGTCAATTTCTTTTATGTTAATTATTTGTCTCAATTCTGGGAAGGTGCATTCAGTGCACAACCCAAAACTTACATAGCTTTCAGTGGACATGTTTTTGTTTTGAGTTTCAACAGCTTGTCCGAAATATCTCATCCAAAATATTGAATAATACATGCACACTTTTAGGGTGCGTTCTATTTGGTTTATAAATTTATCAAGAGAGAATGAAGGGTAACAAAAAATTCTCTTTCTAAATACCTTATTTCTTTTCCCTTATTTCCTATATAAAAAGAGAATTTCATCATTTCTGATTCATTCTTTCACTCCAAGGAGAGATAATATTATCCCTCCATTTTTGGTGTGATAATATTATCCATCCTCGAAATGAAAATGATGGAATTTTATTTTGTAGGAAATGAAGGAAACAAATGAGACATTTAAATGGAGAATTTTTTTTGTTTCTATAAAAGAGAATTTTGCTATTTTTAAGTTCTTCTTTTCACTTCAAGAAAGGATAATATTATCACTCTATTTTTGTTTTGGAGGCTTTAAGGCGATGAGTCAATTAAGTGTCGATTGATTTTGATGAGTTGCTAAGGGACATTGAACATTGTAGCTTTCGTTTGGTCATAGTCTACACCAGAAAGTGAAAAAGTTTGAAAACTCAGCACCACTAACCTTAATTAATTAGCTTAATTATATATTAATCAAATTAATAGGCTCTAGTTTTCTTAATGCTATAATACATATATCATATTATGATATGAATACATATTATAAAGAAATTTTGCAACATAACAATCAAACTACTAGTACAAAGACTAGACTATACATTTCTACATAAATTGGAAAAATTACTCAAACCTTGACGAGAATCGACTTAAAAATGTCTCACTAAAGGAACTTTAATGCCTCAAATTTATCAGAAACCAATACTTATAAGCCTACAAAAGGGCTGCGCTTTTGAAATAGCCATTTTCAAGAAGGAAACATAATATTTGTTGGCCACTAATTGAAAAAACACAAAATCTAACCATTTATTACGTGTTAAGACTATTTTGCCCTTAATTAGGGCGGACCGGATTCGGGTTTGCGCGCGAGTTAGGCACATATGACACTATTTAGTGCCAAAAATACCAACTGGAAAAAAAAAATCTAAGTAAATTTGTACTTTTGGCACTATTAGTGCCAATAGTGCCATGCACGAATGGTACTAGTGACCATAAGAGTGAGTATATGGCACTAATGACATTAATATGATCATAAGTATCATTCGTGCAACACTACATAAAAGAGAGTATATGGCACTAATATGGCCATAAGGACCATTCGTGCAGCGCCCTAAATGGAGAATCTAAATCCTAAATGGATAATTTAAATCCTAAAAAGGGGAATCTAAACTCTAAATGGATAATCTAAACCCTATGGTGAAGTGTTCCAAATGATCATATAATTATACCCATCTATATAAGACAAGACAGTGTATCAACACAAGTATATGACACTAATGACACTAATATAGGGTTGTAAATGAATCGAATATTTTAGTTCGATTCGAGATTCGATTCGAAATTGCCCTATTCGTATTCGAAATTATTCGATTCGTATTCGATAACAGATATTCGATTCGATTCGATTATTATTCAAATACGAATATGAAATTATGATATTCGATTCGATATTCGTAGAAATTCGATTCGATATTTATATATATAAATATATATTTATACATATTATATAATATTTTAATTATAATTTTATAATATCTAACTTCTAATTGTAACACTCCTTTCAAAAAAAATATCTAATTCTAACCCTAATTATATATATATATATATATATAATATTATATTTTAATTATAATTTTTATAATAGTAACTTTTTAACCCTTCTTAAAAAAAATAAAAAAATCTAACCCTAATTCTAAATCTGAAAAAAAAAAAAACCTTCTCTCTTTCTTCTCCACGCACGCCGCGCCTGCAGGCTGCATCTCTTCTCCGCCGCGGCGCTGCCCGTCGCCACTCGCCAGCAGCTAACATCGCTCGTCCCCAGTCGCCAGCACCCCGCCGCGGCGTCGCCTCTCCTCCGTCTGCCGTCTGCTATGGCTCGTCGCCCGCCGCCAGTCGCCAGTACCCCGCCGCGGCGTCGCCCTCTCCTCCATCTGCCGTCTGCTAGCATGTTAGATTTTGTCGTTTAACAAAGCTCAATTGCTCGATGATGTGATCATCCAATCTTGTTGCTGCATTTTTTATTTTGATGGAGTTTTTTGAGTTATTGCAAGAACACAGATGTTACATACATGTTGGAGTTTTATTTTGTTGGAGTTTTTTGAATTATTGCAAGAACGCAGATCTGGCTCAGATGCCTTGCTATAGTTATTGGGCATATCCATATTTCCGCCATGTATTAATATGAGCTCTAAATCAAAATACTAGAAATATGATATGTTTGTGAACTATACGAATGTCTTAGCAATAATAATTTGATATCCTAATTTGATTCTCAATCTTGCAACTTTGCTATATATTTAATTAATACTCTTATTATGCATAAAACAAAATAGGACAATAGTTGCTTAGCTAAAACGCATACAACAAATGAGAAATGTACATGTTAGTTGTCAAATATCTAGTGAGATGTATTATAAGTGGTGTACTTCGGCTTAAGATTTAATTTCCTTTACTGTTAGTATGATACATGTTAGTTGTCAAATATCTAGTGAGATGTTTATAAGTGGTCAGTACTTCGGCTTAAGATTTAATTTCCTTTACTGTTAGTATGAATTTCGATGGTTGTAAATGTGAAATTAGATTTACTGTAACTGTGAGAAGTCTTCGGCTTATTTAATATTTTTGCAGGAAGATGGATGCTCCAAGTAGAGCATACACCTCAAGAAGATTAGATTAGAGAGAAAGAGCATGAAGTGGAGTGATCAATATGATGATAAAGGTGATGATACAAGAGAGAGCGGTGATGAGGAAAAAGATAAGTGATAATGGTGATGAGGAGAAAGATAAGGAGGAAGGTAATAATGGTGAAGATGATAAAGATGGAGATAAGGAAGAAGATAAAGGCGTGGAATCATCAAATGAGCTTTTTTGATCTATTTTTTATTAGGTAGATGTATTGAAATATATCATTATATTTTTTAGATTATTATTTCACATATTTTTTTCTTTACAATTTCGAATCGAATCGAATAGAAGGAAAAATGAATCGAATATTCGAATCAAATATTCGATTTTTTTTTAATTTAAAGTCATTTAAGAAAACGAATCGAATACACGAATCGAAGCGAATAATTTAAAAATCAATTCGAATCGAATATCGAATCGCATTTTGTATTCGAAACCTAAACGAATACCGAATCGAATATACGAATTATTTCACGAATACGAATCGAATATTGAGATATTCGTCAGTATTCGATTCGGTTACAACCCTACACTAATATGGTCATTAGTACCATTCGTGCATGGTACTATTGGCACTAATAGTGCCAAGTGTACCAATTTACTTAGATATTTTCTTTCTTTTTTCAGTTGGCACATATGGCACTAATAGTGCCATATGTGCCTAATAAGGGCAAAACAATCCTAAAGCGTAAAAAATTGCTAGATTTTATATTTTTTCAATTAGTGGCCAAATATTGTGTTTTATTCCTCAAAATGACCAAGAACTCCAATATATACGTTTATATTACTCATATAAATATTAAGGAAATAAATAGATGCTATTTAAATTAAATTATTAAATATCTCGTCATTAGGGTTCTTATAACGATGGATATAACATGCAAATCAAGATTTATATAACAATTGTACCATTTGTTTTCTTTATTTGGGGAATGGGGATTATAGGATACGTATCTTGGTCACTCACCCTTATAATAAAGGGGAGGAATACAATTGAATAACAATGGAAAATAGTATATATCAAAACAAATAAAATTTATAATACATACTAAATTGCAAAACTATACTTTAAAATTAATATAAGTAAATAGTATATTATATTTATATGGTCAAATTTTATTTGCAAACTGTTATAATAGTAATAAATTAATTAATATGCTGAAAAATAAATCCAAAACTATCTTCTCTTTCATATTCTCTATTAATTAATACTAAAGTAAACGTTCCCTTTCTGTCTGCGAATGAAAACCTTCATTAGTATATGTATTTTGATTAATGCTAAAACGATAAAATTAATCATGAGTTGACTACGCGAACAAATGATTAAAAATATTCAAAGTTTAAGAATATATCTATCACCAGCTGCCAAATTACGATAGCTTAATTATTATATATTTATTTCCATAAAATCATGCATATGTATACGTACCGAAAAAATAACTACTTAATCAGCTGGCAACCACATATATATAATTATTTTTCTTTTGTCTTCTTGAAACATGGCAAACATATATGATGGTCAGTTGGTACTTGGTAGACTATAGCGATTAGTTTTTAAATAAAAGGTAATGATTCGAACCTCGTTAATATTTTTAATGTGTTAATAGGGAGAATCTACCCACTTCCATAATATGTCTATGAAAAATACCCACCTCCTTGTAAAAAAATCGAAAAGTGTACTTGATGGTGATGACTTGCTTAATTTTTTGTGTAAAAGTTGATGATGATCATGAAAATTGTGTAAGAGTTGTGTAAGATGGGTAGTTAAAATTGGTACACGAGAAAATGTCGACTCACGTCACTTTCATGCATTATAAGATTTAATAGATTTGAAAATTTTGAATAAATTAAGGGACGTTTGTGTGTTACAAACATTAATACGAAGGCCAAAAAATTCACGATTATGTCAATTCTTAAGCAAATTTTTTTTTGAAACGAATGAACCACGTAACCGCCAGTAATTCGTATCCGGCAGCAGTAGCCGCTCACTTTTGTGACCGGCGGCTACTATTTGGCGGATACGAATTACTGGCGGGTACTTGGGTTATTCGCTTCAAAAAAAAAATTGTTCACTATTAACATGATTGTGAATTTTTATCCTTCGTGAATTTTTATTGTTACATATGTACCGTTATTTTTAGATTTTTATTTAATTTTACAAGGGGAAATATGAGAGATAGTGAAATATTTACAGTACAAGAAGTACACATGGATGGGAAATATGAGAGATAGTGAATCTGCCAAAATTTGGATTATAGTGGGGGGTAATAACACTCACTTTATGCATGATTTGATTGCACATAAAATAATAAGAAATTATATACCAATTATTTGGAAATTCATATATTCGGAAATGAAATAATATTCTATAGCCAAAGAGTAAAGTACCCACCATAAAATTGTTTTTCGGCATCAGTAGCCGCGTAAAAAAAAAAGAGGGTGGCTACTGGCTCTTTTGAACGCTTTTCTGGCGGGTATTGGGTTTGTTAGGCAGAAAATATTGTTTTGTGTCAAAATATGTATAATGTTTTAATTTTTCGACTTGTTATGAATGTTTCAATATAACATACGCATTCCTCTTTTGTATTTGTTGTTTTTTTTTGTTAATGTTTTAGTAAAAAATTAAAAGTACATACTGAGAAGGTGACTCTGCAAAATTTTTGGTTGTAGTTGGGCATTAATGCTCATTTTATGCATGCGTGAGGTGACATGCAATTATAGATTGAATTGTACTGAATGAACACTACACTTCACGTGAACTTGTACTAAGAAATCAAGTTTAGTCCTTATAAGGTTGCATTTGTGAATGAGCAAAACACAAATTGAAATACTCACCCTGAATTTTAGAAAAGAAATTTAAGAATATATACCCTAAAGATTTGAGTGGTTTTGTGCGAGAGCAGACAATTTGTGTTGAATTGCAGTCTGAAAAAGTGATTCTCCTGTATTGTTTGTATAAATTATAGTTTGCATGGTTAATCGTTTATTGTTTTTAACGTTGAGAGCCTGTTTTACGTTATTTTAATGAATTTATTTATTATCTGAAATTTAAAAGCATGTTAGAGAAATATTAAACCTGTTTCTAATATAATTGAATGTTTTGAACACAAAAAATGAAGTACCCGCCAGAATTTCATTAGCCGACGACAATAGCCGCCGACCCCACAAGGTCAGCGGCTACTGGCGACGGCTAACAATATTCTGGCGGCTACTTCATTTTTCGTGCTTATTGTGATGTTTTGAACTTTTTAAGCGTATTTTAATACTATATTTTATGTGATTTTATAGATGGAATTCGTGAGATACATATATGTGAGATACAACGGAGTCGTCGATGGTATATACTATGTTGGCGGCGATACGGAGGTCCTTCCCCTCTTAAATGAAACAGTTGCGAGCCTGATATACAGCATCAACAATGTAATGACAACACATTCGTTGAGCCCGAACTATCAATTGTATTATTTGGCGACCAATCGATTTGGAAGGGAGACGAAATGTGGCTTGATTGACGACGATGATGTGCAAGGCTTGTTGGAAACTGCCGAATATCCCATGGTGTACGTTGAGCACAACAGCGACCCGGTCGAAGAAGCGTACATCCCTACTTTTGACTTTGCCCAGGTTTCGGGATACGGAGATGATGAAGCACAATCTAGTCAGTATGAGACGCCGTATCATGGTTGCGAGAGCGCGCCTCCAACACAATACTTTTCATGGGATGGGCAACCGTTGGACGAATCCGCATGGAATCTGAATGAAATATGCAGGAGATTCAACCAGGTGCGGACGGATGAAGCCGTACAACCTGAAGACGAAGCCGGAGAACCTGATGACGATTCTGATGAAGAAGACGAAGAATACGATCCAACGAACGAGTTGGGCACAGATTCTGCCGCCTCTGAGGATTTATTAGACGATGATCTGATAGAGTTCATGGCGACCGAGCGAGCAGGTTGGATCCGACAAAGTAGAACCCGTCACGGAAATCCGACGGACTCGACCGGTGATCTATCTAATTGGATAGTTCCGTTGATTCCAGTGGACGCCACGACTTCGCTCGTTGCTCGCGAGTGACCTGTCCAGAGTTGCTGATTTGGGAAAGAACTCTTTTTACAACAGTAAAGAAGAATTGGTCCTTGCTGTTGGCTTCTGGAATATGAAGCAAGGGGCTGAGGCAAAAGTTGGACGCTCAGATCAGGGACGCCTCTATTACAAGTGCAAGCACTCTGATAAGTGCAAGTTCGATGTGCGTGCATCTTGTCATGGCGGAGGGATGTGGGGAGTGCATAAGTTTAAAGAGCACTCTTGCCAAGGGGAATTGGGCATTTTGAAACGAATAAAGGTACACTCGAATGTGGTTGCAGCTTATGTGGAAAAAAGAATACGCGATGATGGAGAGGTCATTAAGCCGAAATCTATTATGGCGGAGTTGTTACGTGAATTTGGCGTCAGAATCAAATATGATGTCGCGTTGCGTGCAAGAAATCTCAGCTTAGAGAAGATATACGGTCGAATTGATGATTCGTTCCTTCTTCTGCCAAAATATTTGTATGCCCTAAGGCAAGCGAATGCAGGCATCGTGATGGATTTGGAAGTAGACGAAAACAACCGGTTCAAACATCTGTTTCTTGCTCTTGCGGCTTCCATCTCACCTTTCTACTTTTTGCTTCGACCAGTGATTGTGGTCGACGGCACACACTTGAAGGGGAAGAACAATGGTATTTTGTTCGTCGCCGTGACAAAAGACGGAAACGAGCAAGTTTTTTCGTTGGCATTTGGTGTCGGGCCGATCGAGAATGATGAGTCATGGAAGTGGTTCCTGTCAAATGTGAGACAAACTTTTGGTCAGCCCGATGACACGCACCCGTCGTACGGTGCGGGCAAAATACTTGTGTATGCCTAGTATAGACGATACACGCTCCTACGTCTTACAACAAGAGCTCAGTTTTAGTGGCAAGTGTAGGGTCGAATCCCGCAGGGAGTGAGGAACCACTTTGTTCTCCAACGACAAACTGAGGTGTCACAAGTCTCAATCTGTATACTCTGCACAAGAAATTAACAAGATCAATAATAACAAAGGGGTGAGGTTATTCGGTTAGGTCATAACTGTTGTCAACATTCGTTTCGGTCATAGGCATACTGATAATCCGTCCATGATCCATATAAACCCAAGGCGTGGCCCAAAGACATTGGGGCGTTTCGAGGGGTTATACTTCACATTTAGGATGGTTGATCCCATTGTGATCACTTGGTCCGAAGGTCACACAATCCCCGGTCACAAGGCAGTGCTTCACTTCTCCTTAGATGGTAGTCATACCCGTTACTCACCAAGTATGACCCTCACCAACCTTCTCTCCCGAGGTCCCCAACTCCGCACTTTGAGTAACACATGCCTCCTCGACACAACCATTTCCTGCTTGTTAGCCGACCAGTCATAGACATGCTACGACGCAGAGATTGCCTTCCTCGTTTGATAACCATGGCTTTATGCCTCGTCACAGTTGATGGATAGTCTCTAGAGAAGCCCAAGACTGAGGAAGGACAACGTATCCCATCAATCTTTCCCCACCTTCCGGATCTACAACGCCTTTTGTTGACGCTACTCAGCTACTCGGTCTTGGGTATACTGGTTGTCACGCCCTGGTATACCCTGGCCTTTGCTTGACACGGACAGCGTTTTACCGAACGGAGATCACCCGTTAGGCCCCTACTATCCATGGTTTCGAATAGATCCTTCCGGAACCACGAGATTCAACCGAAAGAACAAATACCTCACGAATGCTTACATGTTGACAATAATTATTTCCACCCCTAAAACCTCACCTAAGGAACTACTCACACATAACAGAATTCATAAATGCGAAATGAATTAAACACATCATGAAACAAAATGAAATACTTAAATAAGATGAAATAATACCTAAGGCTACGAGCCTTGAATCTTGTTCGAACTGAAAACACACGGAAATAGGAAATAGTGTTGAAATGTAATTTATTTTGGATGCTACACACGGCGAATTAAAGTAGTAATCTAAAATAAAACGGAGTTCAAAAGGGTGCGAAGAGCATCTTCACGTTGCACATCTTCAACCTTTTATACTGCCAATCGGTGAAGGTCTAACCGTAGCTGCACCAGCTTCATATCTTCATCGAGATCTTCTTTCCTTCTTTAGCTTAATCCTTGATTGATCCGATTGAAGATAGCTTCCAGCTGCATGCTGTAGTCAAACTTTCCCTTTCTCCAGATTCTTCCAGCCCCTTCTTCGTTCTTCTCCATCCTTCCTCCAAATCTTCGGGATTTACTTTCCTTTCTTGGCTTTGGCTGTCTGCTTCTCATTGTAGTGGTCAGACGGATTGCTTCATTCGGTTTGACTCATACCGGGTGGGTTGCTTCAGGTTCCCATGCCCCAAGTTAAATTGGAGAGATACTGCGGCCGAAGCTCCATGCCGGTAAACATGACATTGCAATCTGGGCTTGGTAATGCCCATTCCAACCACATTCTTTCCGTTTCCGCTCCACTGGACCTTCCTTCCTCAACAACTTCATTTTCCCCTGGACAGACCTGAACTGACACAAATAAAGAGAAAAAATAGGGCCAAATGGCCCAAAAGTCGAAGACGCATCACACCTACACACTTAAACCATACTTGCCCTCAAGTATGTAGGTGGATTCACAGAAGACACGGACGAAAAGTTGAAAGGAAAGAAATAAAACTACGAGACACGAAACTTGCATCAACATCAGGATCAGATCACACTAACATGCATCATTCAGTTTAGTCTAACCACAAACCACAGAGTAATGATAATGCATAAAGTGTGATAGTAGTTTCTCTCTCTCTCAAGTACCGGGTTAAGTGTATACACTCTTACTTTGCTGTACCAGTTCTTCTATGAGTTTGATTGAAAATTACAAGTGAAGCACACTAGCATGACTTATCAGAGGGTCTTTGCTTGGTTGTAATGGGGTATACGGAGCAAAGGTGAGATAAATATAGATCAGTGGCTAATTCAGTATCACCCATACCCAGCATATATATTCAGTAAAACCACAACCACCTTTTTATTTCCCTGTTTTAATAGGGACCAACCTTTCTTCGATTTTGGCAACATTTATTATTCATTTTTTTTTTGCCTAGATTTTCTTTCTTTTCTTCAATTCCTTGTTTACGAATTCATGCTCACATCAATTCTTTCTTTTAGATATGACAACAAAAAGGCTCAAGAAAGAATAAGTTCGGCTCAAATTGGCGTAACAAGGGACTTTATCATATTCATCAACAAAGAAAAATCTGGGGCCCTAATAAAAGAAATGTGCCCTAATCATACAAGTCATTACCAACAATAGAAGTTCTCAAACAAAGTCTAGATTCCCTAGTACAGCAAAGTCTCACCAGAATACATGCAATTTTTTTATATGGTCCTGATCTCACTGGTGGGGTACTATCTATATGCTCACAACTACCATCATGCATATCATACTCAACCACCAAATCAAACCATAATCAAAATCAACATGCATAATCTCATCACCATCACACAATGCAAGTAAGACTCGACTCAAACAAGACTCTAGAGACACTAAAACATGAAAATCAAAAGATAAAACAAAACCTAATCTAAAAGTTCAGGGTAAGAAAACTTAATTGTCTAGGTCGGAGGATCTCTCCTCCGCATTAAACCGGTCCATGATTGCCTTGAAGCCAACGTCCATTGCTTCCCTTAGGGTTGTTATCTTCGCGCTCAACATCAGCACCTCGTCTTTTACCTCCTTCATCTCAGCCAACAACATCACACTCTCATTGCTGACAAGGCGGGGTGCATCCTGCTCTTGTAGCCTCCTCGGTTCTGGCCTGACCGCTGCTCCTTCCGGGTACACCAAATGGTACCTCCCGCTTTCATCGGCCTCAACCACTTTCCAGCGCACAAACCTGCTGAGGTTTAGAAGGCGACCTTCGGCCAGAGTGGTGTCAGCTGAGTTCTCCACGTCGAACTTGACGAGCTTCTCTGCTAGGATGGTCACCAATGGGCAGAGGGAGAGAAACTTGTTAGTATGGGTTACCCCATACTGGAACTGAAGCGCCACGGTGAACCCGAAGTTCACCTTTTTCTTCTCCATCATACACCACAACATGAAGACCTCCTGTTGGGTGACCACGTTGGAACCCTCTGTTTACCTCGTTTTTGGGTGGTCTTTGCTTGTGTTCTGCTGTGCATTCGAGCATGTTTAATGACTTTTCGCTCTATATTTCACATGCTCGATGATCTTTTTGGGTTTACTGTCGTCGTGTGCAGGATTCGAGAGTTGTCAAGTATTTTCAGCTCGATTGGAGCAAGATCTCGAAGATAACCCCACGGCCGCCGCCGTGCCACGGCGGCCGCGGCCCTACGGCGCGGGCCGTGCTGGTTTTGTGTGTTTCTGCGAAGGGGCCTCACGGCGGCCGCCGCCTCCGTTCAAAACCGGCAGTTACGTTTTTTTTGGTATAAAAACCCATTTTTAGGGTTTTACTTCAGCCTTCCGATCAGAACAGCCTCTAGGGCGATTTTCCACATTTTTCTTAAGGTTTTTTAGAGCTTCAAACATTTACTTTTACTTTCGGATTCATTGGATCGCTTGTGATTCCAACTTTCATCTCATCGGATTAGTTTTTCATCGGATCGCTACGTTGTGTAAGAACTCATTTATTTTCCTCAGTAATTTGAATTCTTTGGTTTATTTGAATTCCTTAGTTTATGCTTTGATGAATGTGATGTTTTGAGATTGTTGACATTGATCTTAATGAATTGTGTGAATCGTTAGATTGTTATTGTTGCTTTCGGATTTATCTTATTGGTGAATGTTTTAGTAATCTCTTTAATAGTCCTTGAAGTTTTCTCGAGTTGAATTGTTGTTTATTTAGTTTCATGCTTAGGTAATTATTAATCATTGTTGGTTTATAAGTTGGTGATCGTTTGGTTGTAGTGCTTGATTGAAACCCTAAGTTGATAGTCTTCATGTTGAATACTCGTGTTCTTAGTTGTTCATGTCTCCTGCATTAGTTAATGTTTTAGTGCTTTTTCTGTTCATGTTGTGGTGATTAGAGTGCGAGATAGTGTCAGACCCAATTACCCGATTAGAGTGTTTAGGTTTTATTTCCGTACTTGTGAGTAGCACAATTGAAGCCCTGCTAAGTCTTCCTTGAGAGACGACTTGAGTCACCTTACCACCCTAGGACGACCTCGTATAAATTCGAGTCCATCCATTAGGTGTTTTTGGATGAGTCACCCTCCAGCCGGCCGTAGATGTTGTAGGCCAGCCACCTTGTTGCAGATCTGCAGAGCGGGGTCCCGAATCTCGTTCGACTTGCTGATATTTTTGACATATTTGGTTCCGGTAGACAACAGTGACCAGTAATGGTCAATCCGACTCCTCCACTCTGGTGTGGCTATGGTTTCCGCTTGCCTGTACTCCTCTTCATAAACTTCTCTGGCTTCAATCACCCCCAGGTGGATATTCAGCTCATTGATCGAGAGCGGAAATATCCTACCTTGCCACTGGAACCACAAAGTACCCGGAGTCTCAATTGTGTAGTTTCCCTTGGGCTTAAACTCAACAGTGCCTATGAATTCCTCCGTCAACTTCTGGAATGCCTTCGGATTCCACTCCAGCACCTTCTTCCAACCTATCCCCTCGAAATAACCCTCCACTTTCTCTTTTATCCCCAACTTCTCCAAAGCTTCATTAACCAGAAAATACCAAGGGGTAATTTCTCTGTTCTGTAGAGTGGCATACCTTTGGCTGTCTCTCGGTATGACCGCTCCTGAAGTAGTGGTGCGTATCAGCCCTTTTTGCTTTGCAAGCTTTGGCTTTGTAGTAGTGGTTGTACTGGAGGTGGGTTTCTTTGGAGCCAAAACATCCTCTGATCTGGAGCTGTCCACGGTCTCAGTTCTCTCCGGCTCTTCCTTGTCTTGTTTGCCTTTTCCCTTTTCAGCGGGGGTTGGTCTCCTAGCCTTGCTCTGGACTTCCTTGCCCTTCGTCTTACTTCCGGCCGCCGCCGGTCTGGTCTTCGTGGGAAGAGGGGGTTTGGTGACGTCCATCTTCCTTTTTGCTCGAATCTTCACCACCTTGCTTTGAGGGGTGGAGGCCTCCACCTCTGTCTCGTGGGTAGCCTCCTCTCCCTCTTCTTCTCCTTCTTCGGACCCCGTCGCCGTCTTCCCTTCTTCAAGAGATGGCGCCGGTGGTGTAGGGAAAACTGGAGTGGGCTCCCGTTCTTTGGCAGTTTGAGCGGGGGTTGATTTCTTCAGAGCTTTCCTCGGCTTTTTCACTGGTGGGGTAGATGCGACCTGTTCTTCCTCGATGGGTTTTTCCGACACCTCGATCATCTCCTCCGAGGTCTCATTCTCTGCCTCATGTTCTTCCATCACAGGGACGTCTTCTGGCCCTTTCTCCTCCGTCTGACTGGCCACGACCGGCTCTTCGGTAGCTTTGATAGATAATTCCTCGGATGCAGTTCGTCTGGTGGTCCGTTTCGTCGGAGGTCGGGGCTTGGCAGCCTTCTTCTTTGCCGGCAGTTGAGTGCTTCCAGAACCAGTTTCACCCTTAGTTTTTGCCATTGCGGGTTTTTGGGATTGAGAAAGTGTTTGGAAAGTTAGGGTTTTGGGTAGGAATTTAGGGAACTGGGTGGTTTTTAAAGTGGTAGCAGCAGTTACCAAAATTGAAGGCGTGGGGAGGTGGTGGAGATCGTGTGTAGCGGTTATGAAGATTTAGGGTTTTTGAAGAAGTGGGGAGAAGTGTTTAGGGGAAGTGGGGGTGACGGTTATGGCAAGGCTTCAAATTAAGGAAAGAATAATCTCTCCAAAATTTGAATTTCAAATTTTCCTTCGGAAACCCAAACGCTCCCGTCCCATTATGTCAGACTGCTGCCTCCGCCTTTCTGACGTCACCCCTTCTCGATTAGACCTCTCCTGCTCGCAAAATTCCCAATCCTCCACCTACACACTTTGCAACGCAAAGTGGGTTTGAAATCTCCACTGGGCCTCCGCCTTTCTTACTTTTTCCGGCCCATCTGACCTGCAAGTTAGTGCATCCAAACAAAACAAAACAACTTAAAAGAAAAGAAAATTCGGTAAAGGCCATACCGAAGAAACCACACTGGGTTGCCTCCCAGCAAGCGCTCTTGTTTCCCATCTCGAGCTCGACTCTCCTTCCCTCTTTACTCGTACACAGGGTCGAGAAGGTGGCATTCCTCCCTCTCCTTTTCTACTTCAGCAAGTTCATGGTAGAGCTTCAGGCGATGTCCATTCACCACGAACGTATCGACTTCATTGTGATCGTACACTTCTATGCTTCCATTTGAAAAAATTTCTTTGATCACGAATGGTCCTGACCATTTTGAACGAAGTTTTCCAGCCATCATCTTGAAGCGTGAGTTAAAAAGTAGAACTTTTTGTCCCACCAAGAACTCCTTTTTTCTGATCTTGGCATCATGGATCCTCCTTTGTCCGCTCTTTGTAGAGCACCGCATTGTCGTAAGCCTCCAACCGAAGTTCTTCCAACTCACTCAGCTGCAACTTCCTTGCTTCTCCAGCTAGGGTCATACTGAGGTTAATTTGCTTGATTGCCCAGTACGCCTTATGTTCGATTTCCACAGGTAAATGACATCTTTTCCCATAAAGCAAGCGAAACGGGGACATTCCAATGGGTGTCTTGAAAGCAGTTCGGTATGCCCATAACGCGTCCCCCAAATGGTTACTCCAGTCCTTGCGGTTAGGGTGTACCACCTTTTCCAAGATGTTTTTTATCTCTCTGTTGGAAATCTTAGCCTGGCCATTGGCCTGGGGGTGATATGCTTTAGTGACCTTGTGTGTCACCCCCACTTTCTTAGTTAGTGCTCTGATAGTGGCGTTACAGAAGTGAGACCCCTGATCACTGATTAGGATTTTGGGTATACCATACTTCTCGAACACTTGCTCCTTCAGGAACCCTGCCACGGTGTGAGCATCATTGCTTGCGGTTGCCTTGGCTTCAACCCACTTTGACATGTAATCAACTGCCACCAGAATATACTCGTAGTTCCTTGACTTTGGAAAGGGCCCCATAAAGTCAATTCCCCACACGTCAAAAATCTCAACTGGCATGATTAGAACTTGTGGCATTTCATCTCTTGTGGTAATACCTCCAGTCATTTGGCACTTCGGGCAACTTTGTACCCACTTCCTTGCGTCCGCAAATATGGTGGGCCAGTAGAATCCACTTTCTAGAATTCTGTGGGCTGTGCGCTTTCCTCCAAAATGCCCACTGTTGGCTGTTCCATGATACATGTCTAAAATTTGAGCATGTTCATCCTCAGGTACGCACCTCCGTATGACTTGATCTGCTCCAGTCCTCCAAAGATATGGATCCTCCCAGTAATAGAATCGTGCTTGCACAAGTAACTTCCTTTGCTCGAACGTTGTCAATCCTGGGGGCAACTCTTTAGTGATCAGATAGTTATCTATATCGGCATACCATGGCTCCTGGTTGGCTAGAGCATTCAGTTCTTCTCCTCCTACTCGGGTGTATACGGAGTATAACTTTTCGTCTGGAAAAGTATCGGTAATGGGCATACCATCATCCTCTTCCAGTTGCAACCTGCTCAAATGATCCGCCACAAGATTGGCAGCTCCCTTTTTGTCTCTTATTTCGATGTTGAACTCTTGCAAAAGTAGGATCCATCTGATGAGCCGAGGTTTGGACTCTTTTTTGGCCATCAAATACTTCAACGCTGCATGATCTGTGCAGACTACCGCTTTTGTTCCCAAGAGGTAGGAACGAAATTTCTCTATGGCAAACACCACTGCCAAGAGCTCTTTCTCGGTAGTGGTATAACTGCACTGTGCTGGATTTAGAGTCTTAGATGCGTAGTAGATTACACAACTCTCTTTTCCTTTTCTTCTGCCCCTAGTACTGCTCCAACGGTATGGTTGCTGGCATCACACATGATTTCGAACGGTAAGTCCCAAACCGGAGGTTGAATAATGGGGGCTGACACCAACTTATCTCTCAAAATTGTGAATGCCTCTTTGCAATCGTCATCAAACTCGAATGGTACATCTTGTTGAAGAAGTCTGGTCATGGGCTGAGCAATCTTGGCGAAGTCTTTGATGAATCGCCGGTAGAACCCTGCATGACCAAGGAACGCCCGTATGTATTTTACTGTTGTCGGGTAGGGCAGTTTGGCGATAGAATCGACCTTAGCTTTATCCACTTCGATTCCCCTCTCCGAGATCACGTGCCCCAGCACTATTCCTTCTCTCACCATAAAATGACATTTCTTATAGTTAAGGACCAGGCTTTTCTCCACGCATCTTTTCAACACGAGCTCTAGATGCTTTAAACAAGTGTCAAAAGAGTTTCCATATACAGTGAAATCATCCATGAAGACTTCAATGCAATTCTCAAGTCGGTCGGAGAAAATGCTCATCATGCACCGTTGAAAAGTTCCCGGTGCATTGCATAATCCGAACGACATTCTTCGATATGCAAATGTTCCAAATACACAGGTGAAAGTGGTTTTTTCCTGGTCTTCATGTGCGATGAAGATTTGCATGTACCCTGAAAATCCGTCAAGAAAGCAGTAATAGGCATTACCAGCTAGCCTTTCAAGCATCTGGTCGATAAAGGGCAAAGGGAAGTGATCCTTCCTGGTTGGCCTCATTCAGCTTCCTGTAGTCGATGCAAACTCTCCATCCTGTCTGCAAACGGGTGGGTACCAGCTCGCCTTGATCATTTTCCACCACCTGTATTCCTGACTTCTTCTGTACGACATGGACGGGACTCACCCATTGACTATCGGATATGGGGTAAATGATTCCCAATTCCAGTAGCTTGAGAATCTGTTTCAAGACTACCTCCTTCATGACATGATTCATCTTCCTTTGTGAGTCTCGAACATGTTTGGCTCATTCCTCAAGATAGATGTGGTGCATGCACTCTGTGGGACTGATGCTTTTGATATCAGCTAAGGTCCAACCGATGGCTTCCCTGTTCTCCCGTAATACTCTGACTAACCGATCTTGCTGCACACGGGTTAGGTCAGCACTGATGATAACTGGGAGCGTTTCTTCTGGACCCAAATAAGCATACTGCAAATGCTTAGGCAGCTTCTTGAGTTCTAGTGTGGGTGCTTTCTGGATTGATGGCAACAACTTCTCGTTCTGCCCATACTGAGCCAATAACTCTGGTTTGCTTTTCTCTGTTCCTCCAGCTAAGTAGACCTCCTGGATTAGCTCCTTGATCTTCTGGTCTACCTCCAACTCAGCTTCCATGGTATTTTCTCAGAGCGAGTAAAGCTCCATGATGGCTTCCTTCATCTCATCATCCTCCATATGCTCTGCATCTCTGTGGTATCCCCGGAACCAAAAGCAATTCCCTGTTCTTGTACCAAAGGTTCAAACACTAT
Organism: Salvia miltiorrhiza; assembly: GCF_028751815.1. Taxonomy (NCBI): domain Eukaryota; kingdom Viridiplantae; phylum Streptophyta; class Magnoliopsida; order Lamiales; family Lamiaceae; genus Salvia; species Salvia miltiorrhiza. Next base: position 49,745,821 of record NC_080391.1, read on the forward strand.
CGATCATGTCCACCGTTTCCATTGCTTGCTTTCTCTTCATGGTCTCATAGATGTTGAATTCTTCTTGAACTCCATCGAACTCACATGTTAAAATTCCAGGTTTTCATATCGATCTTGGTTCCAGCGGTCATCATGAACGGTCTTCCCAATAATATGGCATTCTCCCCGGTTTCAGGTCCGGTGTCCAGAACATAAAAATCAGCCAGGAAGATTAAATCTCCAACCTTGATCAGTACATCCTCCACCACTCCTTCAGGGTAAGCGTTGGATCTGTCGGCCAACTGTATGACCACACGGGTGTTCCTCATCTCACCAATATTCAATCTCTTGTACACAGCCAATGGCATCACATTGATCGAGGCTCCCAAGTCCATCATGGCCTTGTCCATGTTTGTTCCGCCAATGTTGCACGAAATGGTGAACAACCCTGGATCTTTCCTCTTCGTGGGCAACTTCTGTTGGATCACCGCCGAGACACTCTCCCCCATCACATAACGGACTTCTTCCTCCATCTTTACTTTCCTTGAACAAAGATCTTTCAAGAATTTGGCATACTTAGGAATCTGCCTGATAGCATCGAGTAGGGGTATGCTTAGCTCCACTTTTTGGAACATCTTCATCATTTCACTTGCTTCCTTCTCTTTAGTCTTCTGTCTCAGGCGCCCTGGGTAAGGTGCGTCGGTTAGACTGCTACCTCCAGTTTGTTCAGCAGTTGGACCTTCACCATTTTTATTCGAGTTTCCTTGAATCAGTTCAGCCTAAGCTAACAGCTCTTTTTCCTTTCCCTCTCATTCTGGAAACTCGGTTAGCACAACCTGGGCGTGTTCCCTGGGGTTGATTCCCATGGCTGGGAGCTTACCAGCGTTCTCCTCCAATTTGGCCATTGCCTTAGTCAAGTGACTAATTTACTGGTTGGTTTGGTTCATGCCGGCAAGAATTTCATTGCAAAATTTCTCACTCTCTTTAGCCATGTTTTCTATGGCTTCTTCCCAAGGTGCTCTCCGGTGTGGTGGCTGGTAAGGAAGTTGTTGTTGATTCTGGTTGTGGTGTTGAGGTGGTCCCAGCTGGTACTGTTGTTGATGTTGGTTCTGATTATACTGAGGACGTTGCATCTGTGCTCCCATATTGTTCTGCTGTTGGGGCTGACCATCTTGCTTCCACCGAAAGTTAGGATGATCCCTCCATCCTGGATTGTAAGTGTTTGCAAAAGGATCATACTTCCGTGGATTCCCATCATATCCTCCAATGGCATTAACATCAACAATATTCCTCGCCTAAATTGGGACAGTTCTCGGACTGATGTCCGGTGGCATCGCAAAGGCCACACTGACGAATCTTCTTCGGTATAGTCAGGCTCGACAGAAGTTCCTTGAGTTCATTCATGCTCTTCTCCATAGTTTTCTCCAGCTTGGACATCTCCTCATTCTCCTTAAGTTTTTCTCGGTTTTTCTAGATTTCTTTCATGCCCCTCATCGCGTGATTCTTCTGCCATGGTGCCCAACAATTGAAAGATCTCCAATCGAGTCTTACTCATCAATGATCCATTGCAGGCTGCTAGGACCAAACTGTGATCATTTCTCCGCATGCCCTTTACAAAACTCTCCACTTGATCTTTTGGAGATATTTGGTGATGAGGGCAGTTGCTTAGCATTCTCTTGAATCTCGTCCAATATTCATAGAAGGATTCTAGCCCATCTTGTCTTATGCTGTGGATATCCCATCTCATCCGCTCCACTCTTGATGCTGGGAAGAATTCTTCCAAGAAAGCCTGTTGCAGTTGTGCCCATGTGGTGACACTTCCTGCGGGTAGGTCATACAGCCATCTTCTCGCGTTGTCCACCAAGGTAAAAAGAAAGAGTATCAGCTTGACATACTCTTGCTGTTCATCACTGGATTGATGCATGATTGTCATTTCAAAATCTTGGAGATGAGTGTGAGGATCATCTCCTTGGTATCCATTGAACTTCGGTAAGATCTGAAGTAATGAAGGCTTCAGGTCATACCGACGAGGTACGAACGGGTTTGCCGGTAAGGTGATTCCGTTCGGTCTCAAGTTGAAGATTAGTTGGGTATGCCAACTGTCTGAGGGTCTGCGCCTGCTCGGCAGCTGCTTGCTCTGCTTCTGCTTCTGCCATAGCTTCACGTCTCGCTATTCGTGCTTCTGTGCGTAGTCGCCTTTCGGTGCGATCAATATCTGGGTCAAACACCAATGCTCTTACAGCTCTACGAGTTCCACGCATACACCAGTAGCGGAAAATAGGAATAAGGAGAGAACAAAATTGATGCGCGTCACTCCCCGACAACTGGCGCCAATTTTGACACGCACCCGTCGTGCGGTGCGGGCAAAATACTTGTGTATGCCTAGTACAGACGATACACGCTCCTACGTCTTACAACAGGAACTCAGTCTTAGTGGCAAGTGTAGGGTCGAATCCCGCAGGGAGTGAGGAACCACTTTGTTCTCCAACGACAAACTGAGGTGTCACAAGTCTCAATCTGTATACTCTGCACAAGAAATTAACAAGATCAATAATAACAAAAGGGTGAGGTTATTCGGCTAGGTCATAACTGTTGTCAACATTCGTTTCGGTCATAGGCATACTGATAATCCGTCCATGATCCATATAAACCCAAGGCGTGGCCCAAAGACATTGGGGCGTTTCGAGGGGTTATACTTCACATTTAGGATGGTTGATCCCATTGTGATCACTTGGTCCTGAAGGTCACACAATCCCCGGTCACAAGGCAGTGCTTCACTTCTCCTTAGATGGTAGTCATACTCGTTACTCACCAAGTATGACCCTCACCAACCTTCTCTCCCGAGGTCCCCAACTCCGCACTTTGAGTGACACATGCCTCTTGGACACAACCATTTCTGGCTTGTTAGCCGACCAGTCATAGACATGCTACGGCGCAGAGATTGCCTTCCTCGTTTGATAACCATGGCTTTATACCTCGTCAAAGTTGATGGATAGTCTCTAGAGAAGCCCAAGACTGAGGAAGGACAGTGTATCCCATCAATCTTTCCCCACCTTCCGGATCTACAACACCTTTTGTTGACGCTGCTCAGCTACTCGGTCTTGGGTATACTGGTTGTCACGCCCTGGTATACCCTGGCCTTTGCTTGACACGGACAACGTTTTACCGAATGGAGATCACCCATTAGGCCCCTACTGCCCATGGTTTCGAACAGATCCTTCCGGAACCACGAGATTCAACCGAAAGAACAAATGCCTCACGAATGCTTACATGTTGACAACAATTATTTCCACCCCTAAAACCTCACCTAAGGAACTACTCACACATAACAGAATTAATAAATGCGAAATGAAATTAAACACATCATGAAACAAAATGAAATACTTAAATAAGATGAAATAATACCTAAGGCTACGAGCCTTGAATCTTGTTCGAACTGAAAACACACGGAAATAGGAAATAGTGCTGAAATGTAATTTGTTTTGGATGCCACACACAGCGAATTAAAGTAGTAATCTAAAATAAAACGGAGTTCAAAAGGGTGCCAAGAGCATCTTCACGTTGCACATCTTCAACCTTTTATACTGCCAATCGGTGAAGGTCTAACCCTAGCTGCGCCAGCTTCATATCTTCATCGAGATCTTCTTTCCTTCTTTAGCTCAATCCTTGATTGATGCGATTGAATATAGCTTCCAGCTGCATGCTGTAGTTAAACTTTCCCTTTCTCCAGATTCTTCCAGCCCCTTCTTCGTTCTTCTCCATCCTTCCTCCAAATCTTCGGGATTTACTTTCCTTTCTTGGCTTTGGCTGTCTGCTTCTCATTGTAGTGGTCAGATGGATTGCTTCATTCGGTTTGACTCATACCGGGTGGGTTGCTTCAGGTTCCCATGCCCCAAGTTAAATTGGAGAGGTACTGCGGCCGAAGCTCCATGCCGGTAAACATGACATTGCAATCTGGGCTTGGTAATGCCCATTCCAACCACATTCTTTCCGTTTCCGCTCCACTGGACCTTCCTTCCTCAACAACTTCATTTTCCCCTGGACAGACCTGAACTGACACAAATAAATAGAAAAAATAGGGCCAAATGGCCCAAAAGTCAAAGACGCATCACCCGACAACTTACTAGTTATCTCTGGTGCGCATGTCTCCATTGCTAATGCTGTGAAGAGCGAGTTACCAAATGCTACTCACAGTCTTTGCTACTACCACTTGCAGAACAAAATTAAGGGCTACGGGCAAGCTGTTGTTGAGCTTTTCCGCCAGGCTGCATACACGCCTACGAGGACTCAGAATTTTCACGTGCAATGTCGGCTATGGCTCAATTGAAGCCGGCGGCGTACGGGAAGTTGATGCGCGTAGGCCCTGAGAAGTGGGCACGATCACAAAGTTCGGTGACCCGTTATAGTTTTCTTACATCTAATGCTGCCGATGCTTTGAATGCTCGTTTGTTGTGGGCCAGACGCCTTCCTATATGCTCCATGCTGCAGGCAATCAGGATGGTTCTGGAGCAGTGGTTCAATGACAGACTCGCAGTCTGCGGAAGAGAGCGAGGATCTTCTTACTCCAGAGGCAACACAGAAGATAAGTGCGGAGATCTCAAAGAGTCGTCGTTACACTGCGAAGAGGACCTCCGAGAGAAAATACAGGGTTCGTGCTGGTGATCGTCGCTTCATGGTTGACCTTCAAGCGAAGAGCTGTGAATGCAATGAATTCGACCTGGACGACATGCCGTGTTCTCATGCGATCGCAGCCATTATGTATGCTAAATCTATTTTATTATAAAATTACAGTTATTAGATGCCTACTAAATATAACCATTCCTTTCGTAGTGAGGCGAACGAGCCAGTGGAAGATTACGTGGAAGCTTACTACAAGCTGAGTTCACTGGTTCAAACATACTCCGGTTCAGTAAATCACTTGCTTCCCTTAGAGCATTGGGAAATTCCGTTTGAAATTGCAACTGATATTGTTTTGCCAAACCTTTCTCGGTGATAAGCTGGTCGACCAAGAGAATCTAGAATTCCTTCAGCTGGTGAGAGGCCGACTCAGAGGACTACTACAGCGGATGCATCAAGTAGTCTGGGAAAACGAGCACCCAAAAGCTGTGGTCTATGTGGCTCGCCTGGCCACACACGTAGAGCATGCAAGGGTACGGGCTGGGAGCAGTAGTTTAATTTTTTGTTATATTATATTCAATGGGTATTGATGTTTTTTCATTCCAGTAATTGATATGCTGAAGTTGGCAGCATTGGATTCAATAAGTTTCGATGCGATATCACTTGCATAATATCTATGAACTAGCAAAAATAGCAAATTTTTAAGTACCCGCCAGTAATTCAGTTTTTAGCACCAGTAGCCGCCCAAAAAAAACATCCGCGGCTACTGGGCGCGGATAATCATTTTATGGCGGGTACTTAAAATTTTAGCAGTTTTTTGATGTTTTAGAAGCTGTTATGCTGTTTGATTTGAAATATTTGAAGCAAAAAACACAAGCCTTTAGTAATGACCAACATGGACATGTCTTAACAATTATGAGTGGAAATTATGAATGAGACTTTGGAGAAGTGAACAATGTTTTATATAAAAGTTTAGTTAATAGCATAACATAACCAGATATAGTTTGGTTATGCATTAAACTATAAAATAAGATGAAATATCCAAGTACCCGCCAAAAATTCATTACCCGCCGTCAGTAGCCGCTGACATTTTTCCAAGCGGCTACTGATAGCGGCTACGTATTTACTGGCGGGTACTTGTATATTTCATCTTATTTCATAATTTTATGTAGGATGCAAGTGGAAACTCATAGAAATATACTCAAACAGATACTACAACATCTAATCAAAACGTCAATTTGCATAATTATCATTTAAAAGTAGAAATACATAATCTATTGCTCCGGGGGGATACAAAACTCGTAGATGCTACTGCCTATCTTGCGCCTATAGTTGGCGGCGTGACCATTGCCCCACGCAAGGCTCGGTGAGCCTGATATCAGACGCTCCACATACATACACGCATAAACACCAGAGCTGCATTGATCTGGCTGCTGGAACTGCTCATTCTCCTCGGCATAGCGGATTTTCAACTTTCGCCATGAGAGGTTCTCCAACGAGTTTTGGACAATCTTGTCCTTTCGTGCATCTCTGCCTGAGAATATTCGGCATCTCTAAGGATCGGCATCGAAGAACGAGGCGGCTCAAGCGGGTATGCTGAACTCGTGCCCTGCTCAGCCCACGAGTAGCGTGGCCCACCATAAGAACTCGACTCACCGAATGTGGGCACGCCGTGGACACCCATGTGCGGAGTCTGCACATCCCCAAAACTAGTCGAGCCACCGAACGGATCATGCTGCCACTGCGGGGTGTGCATGCCATCACCAGTAGTATGTCCCGCCTCTCGTGCAGGAGACTCGTGTGCAGGGGATCGGTGATGCGATGGGGCCTCTGAGGATGTACGCTGCACCGGATCGGACTCGGGCTCGGGCACGGGCTCGGGCTCGCGTCTCTTGTCAGAGTGAGATCGTGGAGCAGGTCTGGGCACATGAACATCAGTGCTATGCGAGCATCGGCAACGCATAGCATCCAACTTCTCCTCGAACCAATTCTTAATCCTCGTGAACAGGCTGTCCTCCACATTCTTCGCTATCCGTCCCTCACTCTCGCGCATCATGTGCTGCATGCGCTGCCAATCCTTCTCGCTCCACTGTGATGGTGCAGGAGCTCTACTCTGATCCTCGTGCCTAGGCCTCGGGGCTCTGTGACTGTGAGACCTTCGACCAGAATCTACGGGGTGATCGCCCTCGCTCTGATCGTGATGGCTGCTGCTCGATGAGGTGTCCACTACTTGTCCTCTCGGGCGCTTGCCAGTATCCTGTCTCGCACTGCGACGCCGTGGTTGATGCTCAATAGTAGGCTCGTTGCGGTCCCCACCACTGTAGCGCGCCCGAGCCTGCCTATGACCAAAGACTCCCGGCTCTGGTACTCGAACCCCTGGCCCGGCATTGACGCCTGCCACCGATAGCCAGTAATGCGTCGTGGCCTCGTACTCATCGGGTCTCATCTCCCATATCCCGCTCTCCTAGAAACAAAAAATATGTAGTTAAACATTAATATTCATAAAATAAAATAATATTAACAAATAAACAACTAAATTATTACCTCTGTCTCAAATAAACTCTGTAACCCATCGGCCTTGCTCTTCACGAACGTCCACCTCTTGAATCTAGGGTAAACTCCCGCATTGCATATGGCTATGGCTTTGGCCAAGCCGGGAATAACCTCAAGACTCCAAACGAATAGGGCCCAAGAAGGACCGTAGAAGTGGTACTTGACTTTTGTATTCTTAATTGTGGTGTTCTTCAACCTGTAGTTCAAGCACCTATACGCGCACGATCCCCAAGGAAATCTGGAAAAGGCGGCCAAATCATCCATCAAAGCCCAAGTCCAGGACTGCACGGGTCGTCGCACGTCCACTCCTAATACAAATGCGTGTAGCACCAACAAGTGGGCCACACGGAGGTATAACCCGCCGTCGGGGTCAACCACTCGACTGACCCTGTCGAAATATATATCGCTCAACGCCTGCACTGTCACCTGCTGCCCGCGACAAAATTTCTTAAATGTTTGAGCCTCGCTCAGATCGTGCTCAGCCAAAGTATCAAAAGGATCATCCCCAAAGGCCAATCCTGTCACGAGAGCGAAATCTCTCGGAGTAAAGTCAACCTTCCTCCCGTTGATGTAGAAGCAGATTTCATCATCCTCATCGTCTCTCGTCATCTTAAGATGACGAGAGACAATATGGTGCAATGCAGCATTGCACTTCTGGCCCGGCTGCCAATCCAACATCATACCAAAGCACCCCTGCCTGAACGTATTCTCCAGTGCAGAACCGCCAATTTCCTCTAGTCTCCCCGCTACTGTCGATAGGTACTTAATATTGTAGTACGTACTGATCTCAACTGTTGGACGATTGATCGTATCGGGCCTCGAATAAGGGACCTATTCAATACAAAAAATAACTCAATTTACAAAACATAATGAACTTAACAAACATCAACTAATAATAATGCATAATTAACTATTAAATTACTAGAAACATAATTAAAAAAATATAGAACCAAAATTAACCAATACCCGCCAGTAATTAATTTTTTTAAGAAGTAGCCGCCGGGTTTGAAAACCCGGCGGCTACTTCTTAAAAAAATTAATTACTGGCGGGTATGTTGTTAATTATGATTTAAACATTTTTTTTAATATTTTATAAAATTTTAAATTCTGAATAACCTAAAAAACGTTATTATTTTATGCGTAATACAGTAAAATTAACCTAATGATCTAAATAGACGATTAAATATATCTAAATATGCTTCAACTAAATAAAAATTCTAACAACACTCAAACTATACTCAAACTTGTAACAACACTCAACTACACTATATCTAACATATACGAAACATATAAATAAATCTAACAAATACGAAATAAAAAATCAAAATTCAATACTATACAAAACATATAAAAATTCGAAACATATAAATTCTAACATATACGAAATAAAAAATAAATACTATATATCTAAATCAAAATTCAATACTATACAAATACAAAACAAATAAATTCAACAAATGTATCTAACACATACAAAACATATATAACTAACATATATATCTAACATTTTCTTACAAATACAAAACACAATTCAATACTATATATCTAACATATAAATTCGAAACATATAAATATATCTAACATATAAAAAACAAATAACAAATAAACTCATCTAACATATACACCGATGTATTCACCAAACATATACCAAATAATACTTAAAAATGTAGTATACTTACTTGGTTTGAAGAAGAAGCCATGGCGTGAACAATGTTGAAGAAGACCAAACAATAACCGTGAATTGTCCCCCAAAAACACTTCAAATTTCATAACACAATACTACAAGTTAGAACATGACTATTATTTTCGAGCAAAAAATTGCATACAAACACACGAAACCTTACCTTGTCTTTGAAAATGGCGTATATGCCTTCCCTCTCTCAATTGCCATTTTTTCCTTCCACTCTCACACGAAAAATGACCAGCGGCTGCTTCTTTGATGGATAGTGCGGCTGCTTCTCTACCCCAATACCCTAATTTAACATAAAATATAGTGTAAATGGGCCCTACCCAATTTATCTCTCTTATCAAATCTTCAATGTGGTCAAACAAATCCCACAAAAGCCGTGCCCGCTCAATTCCAATACCCGTGAGTTAATTTGCTGCAAAGCCTATAGATTCCCACGCTATAAAGCTTCCCCCTAGCCGATTGAATTGTCCAATCATAAAATGACTTAGAGTTAGGTCTTCCAATTTGAAAAAAATACAACAACCATTAATATGAAGTCTAATAAATAAAATTTATGTATATTGTGATATAAAAACCAGTTATAAATGACATGATAATAATACCCGCCAGTAAAAAGTAGCCGCTCGAGGTAGCCGCTCCGGGTTTCTTTCACGCGGCTACTTCTTTTGGGTACTAAATACTGGCGGGTATGTATGTGATAGGCTCTCTAATATTTTATTGTTTCATAATATATGATTTTATATTTTTTTTATCCAACATTTTCTATTATTTTATGTGTTACGCTATATTAATTCATGTTAAATAAAATAAAATAAAAAATTTGAGACTTATTACCCCACTATAATCCAAATTTGTCAAAATACAAGCCTATTATGTATTTCTACTTCATAAAATATATTTTTAAAAAAAATACAAAATGAGGATAAGTTTGTGTATAATAAAACAGTAATACGAGGACGTAAAAAATTGTAATTTAAGTATATTTGGAATCAAAAAACAATTATGAACCTAATGCATACAATACTCGCCAGTAAATCATAGCCGCCGGGATAAAACACCGGCGGCTATTGCGAGCGGCTATGGTTTACTGGCGGGTATTGTATGAATTTGGTTCAGAATTTTTTTTTTTGTTTCCAAATATACTTTAATTACAATTTTTTACGTCCTCGTATTACTGTTTTATTATACACAAACTTATCTTCATTATTTTCAAACTTAGGGCATTTTAGGTCACGTGGCTTTACAATAATTGCACATTTATCTGGTTTTGTGCATTTTTAACTACCTATCTTACACATTTTCTTACACAATTGTACTTGTGTAAGAAAAGTGTAAGAACTTTTACAAAAAACCAAGCAAGCCATCACCATCAAGTACACTTTTCGGTACTTTTACAAAGGGGTGGGTATTTTTCATAGACATATTATGCATGTGGGTACTTTTAATTCCAACCCTTTTTTAATATTAATATATATATATATATATATATATATATATATATTATAGTTGTTCTGAATATATTTTATAGAAACATATATGTTGATAACATTATAATGTGCTTATGGTTGATGCGGGGATGCCAAATAAATAATAGTAACCCAAGATTTGATGTCCTTATTTTTATAAATATATATATATATATATATATATATATATATATATTTATATATTCTTACCTTAAATAAGATTTTTTAAAATATTACTATAAAAATGTATTGTAAAATAGAATTGATGACTTTTTTAGACAAATTAATGAACGCGCCAAAAGTTGTCACTTGGCGTATTTTCGATCCTCGTTTTATTATTATGTCCTTAAATTAGTGGATCAAGTATCCGATTGATGGAGACGTACGACATTAAAATAAATATGGATTATATAATCGAAATAAAAATAAATATTTAATTGTTTAAAAGTTACCGATGTTTAATCAAATTCTGATTTTACGTACAAATTTCAATATTTGGTGTTGTATTTGTTGAATTATTAATTGTGGTCCAAGTTTTTAAATACCACCTTTTAAAAGTATAATGTTTTATAGCCTCAATTTAAAACTAACTCTATTATATACCAAAATGATTTAAATTACTAAAATACTCTCATATTATAACATTAAAAAAAAGAAGAAAGAGGAAGTCATTTTTCGGTCCCCCCTCCACCCCCCATTCAAACATTCGAAAATTCCACTCTCTCTCTCTAGAAATTCGAAACCCACAAGCAAGAATAAAGGCAAGATTCTTCCTCACGACCACCATACCTCACGATCGAAACTCATCGTGTCTGGCGAGCATGGGCGATTGGAACGGCGACTGACTTGACATCGGTGTCGGCGACAAGCTCCGACGAGGAGGGTTTCACACCTCATTTTTTTTTTTTTTTCAAATTTTCGACATTGTTGAGGTTTGGGATTGGACATTGTTGGTTGAGATGTAGCTTGAGTCCTTAAGGGCTCGATGGAGGTGAGGAAGACGACTCCATCGAGCCCATGATGGGAGGCACGGGGTGGGCACGACGACGAGGGACGCCGATGGCACGATCGTGCCCACGACGGCAGCTCACGATGGGCCGATCGTGTGTACGATCGTGCCCTCGGCGTCCTTCGCCGTCGTGTCCCCCTCGCCCCAAGGCCCCGTTGTGCCCCTCCCCTGTTCACTTTGCTTGTCGCCCGTCGTGGACGAGATGAGAGGCTCCCATCGTGTCCGTGGCCTCGACGGCGCCATCGTATCCACCATGGGAGCCTCCCATCGTGATCACGACAACCTTTATTATTATTATTATTATTATTATTATTATTATTATTATTATTATTATTATTATTATTATTTGATTCGAACACATGATTATGTTTCTAATTGTTTTTATACATTGATTTTGCAGAATAATTGTGATTGGAAATGACTACCTTGCTTTACGTTACCCGTGGAGTGAATCTTTATATGAGGGTCGATGTATTCAAGGAGATTAAGAAGATTTTATTTGATTTTGGCGGTAATGCGGCTTTACAAAAATTTAAATCCGGCGTAGTAGGACGGTTAATTGATGTGAAGAGAAACCATAGTGCAAGTAATGCTCTATATCACTTGCTAAATCGTCAATTGAGAGGTAGTGATATACCATGTGACGAGTCTTGGTTTCAAGTTGGTGGAAGGGCCATTCGCTTTAGGGCAACGGAGTATGCCCTTGTTACGGGACTTTACTTCGGCAATAGTGATTTTAATCCATATGCAACTCACACAATTCTGCCGAATGGTGTATTCTATAGATTCTTCAATGGAGCATCCACAAGGGTGAATGTGTTGCGTAAGAGATTCAATGAGAAGAGGCTTGACAACGATGTGGAAGACTATTTGAAGACTGCAAACCTTCTAGTGTACTATCTCTTCCTCCTATGTCCGGACAATCCAATGATCAAGGATTGGGCATGGACATTAGTTGAGGACTTTGAGACTTGGGATGCCTTTCCGTGGGGCTCGTACACGTTTGGAGCTTTGTGTAACTATATAGACACCGTGGCGATGCTCCCGGACCAAGCAGAAAAAGACTACCACTTTTATACTCCGATTTGGGCCTTACAAATTTGATCGTACGAGGTCGTTCCAAGTTTGGGAAGGTACTGTGTCTTTCGAGAGCCCGAGAAGACGCATTATGCATACCTTTAAATCATGTTTTTTTTGCATAACTCATTTTTTTAGTAGTAGACGCATTATGCTTACCGTTATATAAAGTGAGAACCACGATGGAGTACCTCTTTGAAGTTTTCTTCTTCTCTTATGGCCGATCTTTCTAATTCTATTATGAGAATTTTGGTTTTGTTAAATGTTCTAAGCATAAGTTGTGTTTAATCAATTACAAGCCTCCTACTATTAACACCAACAACCTCTTCCTCACAAAATTTAATAAATATTAGTCTCAACTGAAAAGATTCGCCAAATCTGCAGTTCATTAATGACATTCTGGAGTTCATGGGTTGCAGTGTCTACGATCGGGCCCTCGATAGTGTGCTCCCATCGTGTCCACGGTCATGTTCACCGTGGACAAGGCCACGCACGCCCGTCGTCCCTTTCCCGCCCTCGTCATTGGACACGATGGCAATGATCGTGTCTACCGTCGTGGACACGATGGGAACGATCGTGTCCACCATCGTGGACACGATGGTGGGCACGACCATGCCATCGATGGTGGACACGATGGCAATGATCGTGCCCATGGTCGTGGACACGATGGTGGACATGATCGTGCCCATCGTGTCCACGACCATGGGCACGATCATTGCCATCGTGTCCATGATCGTGGGCACGTGTCATGTTGTGTGGAAATTAAAGAGAGAGTGTTTTACTTTCTATTAAAGTGGTGGGGATTGTAAGGGGCATTTTAATCCTTCTGCAGATTTTGGTATACAAAAGAGTGAGTTTTAAGAAGGGACTATATAAGTTATTAGTTTTATTATGTGGTATTTTTTTTTGTAGGTTTCCACTTATTAATTTAATACTCCCTCCGTCCCTGAAATATGTTCCTATTTGGGGACAGCACGAGTTTTAAGGAAAAGTGATAAAGTATATTGATAGTGGAGAAAAATGTGTTATAATTAGTATTGGGAGTGGTGAAAAAGTGAAAAGTAAGAATAAATAAAGTATTATTAGTGGTGGGGTAGTTGTCCAAAAATGGAAAGAAAGAAAGAAGAACTTATTTGGGGGACGTCCCAAAAAAGAAAAATAGGAACTTATTTCAGGGACGGAGGGAGTATGATTTTATGGTCAAATTTATTGACAACATGACTAACAGAATAGCTGGTGTGGCATAATTTTTCTCACGTGGTAATCGGTTGACAAAAAAGACGTCAATTATTCGACTACTCATATACGCAGTAATTTGACTACAATCTTAATTGGTAGGAAAATTAGTATTAAATTAACACTTTAGTAATTACCACACTAAATTTTTACGAAATTGATATGCAAAATCATATTAAATTAATGGTTCGGTAATTATCACGCAAAACATTTAAAGTTTATATAAAAAATTGAAATTTGATAAAACTTAAGTAATTTATGGATAATTAATCCTAAAATAAAGTACCAATATATTTTTCCAGAATTCTGATTATCTTGCCAGCTTACCTAAGGTAGCGTTTTGCATTAATTGATCTCATGCATGTATCATGCATTAAATTATGTCCTAAAAAAAAGAATTGGTCTCCTATGAGATCGAATGTATAGGTGAGATGAATTTAATCCGACCCGATCGAAAGGCATATCTCAAGGAGGGTGCGAGCGTGGCACAAGGCTGTGAGGAGAAGGCGCGGGCACAGGCACCGGAGGGAGGGGGAGGGTGCGGAGGGCACGGGCAAGGGGGCAGAGGGTGTGGGCGGACCTTGGTAGAGCAGCGTGGGTGCGAGCGCGAGTACGGAGTTAAAGGTGCGGTGTATCGATCAAGTAATTATTATTATTATAAGAAAAAATAATCATTGCTATAAAAAAAGGTAATATTTAAAAAATATTTCATTACAATAATAATTACTTCAAATAATTCATATTTTTTTAGCAGAGCAGCGGAGGGCGCACGTGCATGGAGCGAAGGGCACGACGACGATATACTTATTTTTGTCAAGTAATTATTATTGTAACAAATGTAATTATTGATATAAAGTAAGGTAATATTTCAGAAACATTAGTTATCTTCATTTCAATTATTACTTTTCCTCACAAAAATAATTACTTTGAATTATCCCGCTCACACCCGTAATCCGCACCCAAATCCGCCCAGACCTACGCTCAAACCCTTCCAACGCCACGCGTAGACCTGTGCTCCAACCCCCACACGACCCATCTCACCCTTACACTCGGTCTGACAAGAGAATTTGTGATAAAAAAAAACAACCTCAAATTCATTGAAGGATATTTTTTTCACAAAAGTGTTTAGTTATACAATATACTAGTTCCTCCGTTTCTTCGGTATGGTTATTAAAAAGAGTAAGATTGTAGTGTAAAGTAAGTGGGCATATGTTAGGTCCGAAGGGTCTCGAATAGGTGTGGGGGGGATACACCTATAGGCTATTTTTGTTCGATGAATCAAAACGAAACTTCAAACACAAACTGACTCAACCTGTTTACTGAAAAGAGTTTTGACCAAAACAGGGTTGACGACTGATACTGAATACTCTTCAGTAAGGAGTTATCAATTAAGTCAAAGACTTTAACTAATACACGTAAAGCTTCAGTTGAGTTTGATAAACAGAGATATGTTATGAATCTTACTGACTATCAGAGAATAGATCAGTTAGACTGATAACACACGCAGCAGAAAACTTTTGTTTCGTAATAGCCTGTGAGTTAAACACGTTGTCAGTCGTTAGGTTTCTCTTTGCAATTAATCAGTTTTCAGTTTAAGAAAGTAAGAATGTAAAAACTGAAAGCTGTAAATAACACAGAGATTTTTACATAGTTCGAAAAACACTTCCTACATCCACAGTCGGTTGATCAGACCAACAACTTCACTGGGCAAGTGCTTACGGGTGCACTGCAAACCGATGCTCGTGCTTACGGGTGCACAGCAAACCTGAACGTGTGCTTGCGGGTGCACACAACCGAGACGACTAAAGATCCAATGTTCAGTACCAACACACCTTGTTGGATTTCTCACTCCTAGCACACACTGGGCACTAGGACCTCACGGAGACAGAACACCTGTCTGAACTCCTTTTTCGGCACAAACACTCAATTCGGTTGGTTGAAGAGAGGTTTGAAAACTTGCCAACTAAACCACAAAGAACAAGTTCTTTGCAGTCAGTTTAACCTAGGCTTTGGATATACAATATTTGCCTAAGGTCTAAGAGAATGTATGTAATCAGCAGTGACTGATTTTTGGCTTTGTGATTCTATTCTTCGATTAATACTGTGGAGAGGCTTGGTTTAGCCGAGTAACAAATCTGGCAGCGTTTCAGCTTATGTTGTTGAATCAGTGAAGATTGAAATGATCCTCGAGCACTATTTATTGGAGATGTCTTGAATAGATCCGTTAGCGGAGATGGTCTTCAAGATTTCTTCCGTTAGAGAGTAATTTGAACTTGGGCTAAGGCTTCAATTTTCGAGGTTCCTTGTTTGGTGAGAACGGCTACTTTGAAGAGCAGGAGATGCAACATCTGTGAAAAGGTAATCACCAAAAGGAATGGCCTCTGCAGAGAAAGGACTGATCCTGAGATCTCTGCATTTAATGCGGCTGTAATTCTGGAGTGCGTGGCTTCCTTTGAACGTTGGAGGTTCTGTTCGAGGAAGAATGTTTAACTGATACTTGACTTTAGTATCAGTCCGCTGAATCTACTTGGCACGCATTAAGTAATCAGTCGAAATTGATCCTTCGACTGATACTTCAGTCAGCATCTTCATCTTCAGTCTTCAGTCATTCGTTCTTCAGTCTTTAGTCTTCAGAACAACAACTAAACTAGAAAAGGAACTATAACACTTGAGTTCGAACAGTTCTAGTCTATTACAAGTGAGACCTATTGATTTTGGTATCATCAAAACTAGGATTATGATATTTCATTAAGTTCCCAACAACATATATCTATTGTAATGATAATTTATTAGCTTAAAAAAATAATCCAAGTTAGTGATGAGCCCAGGTTTGTGCTCTGTTTTTGTGTGTGTTTTAAGTCTAGATCGAGTCTTTTTCCTTGTGTTTGTGTCGTTTGGTCGCCTGGGAGGGCGTAGTTCAATGGCAGGGACTAGCTTGTGGAAAGAGGCCAAAATGCCAAAGAAACGGAGTGCTAGAGGATTCAAAAGGGCCAGAGGAATCAAAGCCGCCAGCGGATTCAAAGTGCCAGAGCAGCGGAGTCGGCTTTGTCAGAGAAATCAAGCTGCCAGAGGATTCAAAAGAGCCAGAGCGGAAGCCATTCCTCTGGACGCCAGAGCGGAGGTCATTCCTCTGGACGCCAGAGCAGCGGAGTCGGCTTGTCAGAGAAATCATCCAAGCAGCGGAATCCTCCGAGCACTCCAGGGGTCGAAAGCGCTGTCACCTCTCGTGAAAGAGGTATATGCCGGAAGCAAAGGGATTTTGGAAGCAAAACCACCCCTTATGCCCATAAGTACCGCATGAGAGCTGGCAGGCAAGAGAAGGAAGGAAGGTAAGAGAAGACAGAGGCACAACAGACGGGCGAGGAAGGATTGCAAGTGGGAGTCCGAGAAAGGCGGAAGGCGGTAGCTATCCAAAAGAGACCGATAAGGCCAAACCAACACCTTATCCAAAAGGAAACATATCTTCATGAAGATTAGGTCTGAAAAAGGATAAGCATCTCCATGCTTGCATGGATCTGGCCGCAAGTCATGGGCTGGGCCTTCGAACCCTAATGACTCCTATAAATACCCGAAGAGCTTCACAAGCCAAGGGTGCTGAAATTCCATTCTGTTGTGCATTGTTTGAGAGTTGAAGCTAGCCCAGGCTGTTGGCGTAACCTCGTACTTTTCTGTTTATGTTTTGCACGGCACTTTCGGCCGTAAGTACTTCGATTTTCATTTAAGTAATTTCAATTCCAGTTATGTTTTCCTTTATATCTTTTGCTTGTGTTATTTACGTTATGGTTGGCTAAGTTTATATTCTGATTTGGGAAAGATGATCTAAGCATGAATGAATAAACTCGAGAGGTCTAATTTGAGCATAACAACTATATGAGCATATTTCCGATACACTAGGTTTGATTCCAAAAAGGTTGTAACAACTTGGTTAATTAATTGATCACTAGTTAACTAGGAAGTTCTGACCACAAGTAATAATTTGGGCATAAGGCGAGTTGCCATCGACCTCCAAAATAGTACAACTGGTGTTGGAGCCGTGACTGCTGTGAAATATCGGCGTAAGAGTCAAGTGGGTCTATCTAATTCTTAAAGCATTCTGGGTAAATCACAACTAGCGATAGGCCATCGCAGAGAGCGTGGATGTTGTCTGGGATAGTTGATTTCCATTAGCTGACCCTTCTAAGGGATCATAAACTGAAAGGATAGATTGGGCAGGGGGTTTGTTGTGTGCGTGACGAGTGACAATAGGGGCACAACAATTCTTATGCCTATAACCACTGGTATGCGAATATAGTGAATAATCTTTGCACCAATGATCGAGTGTTAATTCATGTTTAGTGATTCTAACCCAAGTCAGAATTGTTTTGTTATTTGATTTATTTCCTTTGTTATTTCAGTTTAGGTTTGATACCCGTTCTGCCCATAACCACGTTTTGGTCAGAACACTGCAGAAAACAAAACCATTTTAGTGACACCCTTGCAGGAGAAGTTACTGCTCAGTTCCCTGTGGATTCGACTCTGGACTTACCACTAGCTAGTCTAGTTGTGGGCACAGGATTATTTATTTGCACGAAGCTCAAATGACGGCTTCGTCAAATTGGCGCCGTTGCCGGGGAGCTGAGAGCGCTAGTAATTTCTTTTAGTGATTTTTGTGTGAGTTTTGCCTTAACGTTAGTGTATGCGTCGTACTAGGAGTGCAGGGAACGAAGACCTTTTGTTCAACGAGGAGATTGAGCGACTTGTCCGACTGAACAACGCTAACAGACGCAGGGCAGAACAAGAGGCACATGCAAGAGAGAGACAATTAGAAGCAGAGAGAGAGATGGCAGAAAATCCGGAAGGACAAAATGACAACAACAACAACAAGACCCTTCGTGACATGATGTTCCCAAGTAACCTGAATCTCAGGCCGTCAGCAATAGTGTTACCCGAGATCACTAGAAATTGGGAGTTGAAGCATACACTAATCCAAATTTTGCCCAAATACAGTGATATGCCCGGAGAGGACCCTCAAAGACATCTCCAAGACTTTGAGATGGCATGTGGAACGGTGCGCACCGCAAGTCAAGCCCTTGGCGAGTACATCCGACTCCTCACTTTTCCGTTCTCTCTATTAGAAGGAGCGGGGGAGTGGTTGTACGATTTGCCTGAAGGAAGCATTCGGACCTGGCAAGAGCTGCAGAGCAAGTTTTTAGAGCTATACTTCCCAGCCGCCCGAATCCAGAATTTGAGGACTCGAATAAGTAACATCAAAATGGGGACGGGAGAAATCCTCTATGAATACTGGGGAAGGTTCAAACAAATGTTGGCCAAATGCCCGCAACACCAAATACCGGATCATGATCTTATTCGGTATTTCGTGGGAGGACTCCGAAGGCAAGATAGGCAATGGTTACACGTTGCATGTGGAGGATCGATCTTAAACAAATCCACAGCGGAAGCTTTCAAGCTCATAGCCTGACATGGCAGAGGAATCGAGAGATGAGGAAGGGACTATAGTCAGAACTACTCCGGTGCCGGCTTCTTCTGCCCAAGACGAAAAGTTGGACAAGCTTTGCAACATGTTCGAGAAATTTATGACGAATCAAGGAACACCCAATCAAGGGATTCCCAACATTCGGAAACCTGTGAAGGCATGCCAGCTTTGCATGGCAAATTCACATGCAACCGATGAATGTCCACAACTTTTCGAAGATGAAGAGCTTATTGCTATTGGGCAACAGCCAGGAGGAAACAACGGAGGGCAAAACCAGAAACCTTTTGAGCCCTACAGGCAGCAGTACAACAATCAAGGATGGAGACAACATGAGAACCTTAGGTACGGCAACAACAACTATTTGGGGCCAAACCAAGGGCAGACGAGTAACCCACCACAATACTCGCAACAACCTCAACAGGGAAGAGGATCCTCCCTATCAGAGCTTGTGCATCAAATGGCCCAACAACAAGTGAAGTTCCAGCAAGAGACCGAAAAGTTCATAATGGAGACTAGAGGAGGAATGCAGAATGTGAACTCCCAACTATCACATCTTGCCCAAGCAGTCGCCAGACTTGAAAGCAAACAAGGGATACTCCCATCCCAAGTGGAGGTAAAGAAGGTGAATGCCATGACACTCAGAGGAGGAAAGGAGTTGCCCGAGGTCGATAAGGAGAAAAACAAAGAAAAGCTAGAGATCAACGAGCAAGTCGGAATGGGATCAGCAGATGAGGAAGAATTTGCCCAAGAGAGAGAGGCAAAGCGAAAGGCGACAGAGAAGGGTAAAGAGAAATCAAGCCAGACTGAGCCCAGACTTCCCCTTCCCAGACAGAATGGCCAAGGAACAAGAGAAGGAAGAATTAACCGAGCTGGTTAAAATCTTCAAGAAGGTAGAGGTTAATATACCCCTTTTGGCTCGCGCTACGCTCTATGCCCACATGTGCAAAATTTCTCAAAGAACTCTGCACTCGGAAGGTCAAATATACGGATGATGCGAAATTTCAAGTGGGCGAATCCGTATCCGCAGTCTTACAACGAGATATGCCCATAAAGTGTGGGGATCCTGGCATGTTCTACATCCCATGTGTAATAGGAACCATGAAGGTGGAGAAGGCAATGCTCGATTTAGGGGCATCCATCAACGTTATGCCCTTATCCATGTACCAGGACCTGGAGATAGGATCGCTGAAGCTTACCCGAGTGGTGATCCAACTGGCAGACCGATCAAATGTTTACCCAGAGGGGATATTGGAAGACGTTCTGGTCAAAGTGGAGGAACTCATCTTTCCAGCGGATTTTTACATTCTCGACATGGGGAAGTCAAAAGCACGAGATCCGGTCATGCTTTTGGGCAGACCATTTCTAAAGACTGCCAGGACTCGCATTGATTGTGATACGGGTAAGCTAACATGTCAGTTTGAAGGGGAAACGGTGACCTTCGACATATACAATGCCATGAAGCATCCAGCCGATACAGAGATGGTGAAAAGTGTCAACATGGTCGAGAAGGTTGTTGAGGAAGTTTTGCCCAGAACAGCATTCAAGGAGCCATATGACATTATAATCCAGAATGGCATAACAGAGGAAGACTTGCAAGAGGAGCAATTGCAAGAGGCGGTGAAGGTACTTAACGCGTGGAGCGAAGAGGTCAACCACACTGAGGCACTGAAAATCCCCACCCTGAAGGAAGAAGACCGACTTGTTCCATCAATCCAAAAGGCACCCAAGCTCGAGCTGAAGTCTTTGCCCAAACACCTCAAGTATATCTTCCTGGGCGAGGATGACACTTTGCCCGTAATCATCAACTCAGAGTTGACACTTGAAGACGAGAACAAAGTAAAGATGACTTTGGGGAAGTACAAGGAAGCAATTGGATGGACCCTAGCCGACATTAAGGGCATAAGCCCTACTGTATGCATGCACCGCATATTACTAGAGGAAGATGTTGTTCCAGTCAGAGACCCCCAGAGGAAGCTGAATCCAGCCATGAAGGAAATGGTGATGAAAGAGATACTCAAACTGTTGGATTTGGGCATAATATACCCAGTATCCGATAGCAGATGGGTAAGCCCAGTCCACGTTGTGCCCAAGAAGTCGGGCATACAAGTGGTGGAGAATGAATTCCGGGAATTGATTGCTACAAGGTTGCAAACCGGATGGAGGGTGTGTATTGATTACCGCAAGCTAAATCAGAAGATGAGGAAGGATCACTTCCCTTTGCCCTTCATCGATGAGATGCTGGAAAGACTTGCGGGGAATCAATATTTTTGCTTTCTAGATGGATACTCGGGCTATATGCAGATTTGGGTCGCGGAGGAGGACCAGGGCAAAACGACATTCACTTGCCCTTTTGGGACGTTTGCCTACCGGAGGATGCCATTTGGGCTATGCAACGCACCGGGTACATTCCAAAGATGCATGATGAGCATATTCTCGGATCTCCTTGAGAATTGCATCGAAGTCTTCATTGATGATTTCACGATGTATGGGCAAACCTTCAACTCATGCCTAGCCAATCTGGAGAAGGTGCTAAAGAGGTGCGTTGACAAGAGTTTGGATGTTGAACTACGAGAAATGCCACTTTATGGTCAAAGAAGGGATTGTGCTCGGACATGTGATCTCAGGCAGAGGAATAGAAGTGGACAAAGCAAAAATTGAAATCATCGCCAAGCTACCTTATCCAACGAACATCAAGCAGTTACGAGGATTCCTTGGGCATGCTGGATTCTACAGAAGGTTCGTGAAGGACTTTGCAAAGATTGCCCAACCTATGACAAGGCTGCTACAAAACGAAGTGGAGTGGAATTTTGATAAGGATTGCAAGGAGGCGTTCCAGATCTTGAAGAATAATCTGATCTCCGCACCCATAATACAACCCCCTGACTGGGGTATGCCCTTCGAAGTGATGTGCGACGCCAGTGGATATGCCATAGGGGCAGTTCTTGGGCAAAAGCGGGGGAAGGAGAGTCACGTCATCTATTATGCCTCGAAGACACTGAACGGAGCCCAAGTCAACTATTCCACGACAGAGAAGGAGATGTTGGCAGTGGTGTTCGCCTTTGAAAAATTCAGATCTTACATGCTTGGAGGAAAGACCACAGTCTACACCGATCATACGGCTCTGAAGTACCTTCTGGCCAAGAAGGAGTCTAAGCCCAGGCTGATCAGATGGGTCCTGCTTCTGCAAGAGTTCGACGTGGAAATAAAGGACAAGGCTGGAGCACAAAAGCAAGTGGCCGATCATCTAAGCAGGATCGTAAGGAAGGAAGAAGGGGAACCAATCAAGGAGATGTTCCCGGATGAACAACTGTTATATGCCCAAGGGAGAAAGGAAGATCCATGGTACGCAGATTTGTGCAATTACCTTTATTCTGGATATGTACCCCTTGGATACACTTATGCCCAGAAGAAGAAATTGGCCAAAGACAGCAGAGAATACATTTGGGATGAACCGTACATGTGGAAGCAATGCGGGGACCAAATGCTTCGAAGATGTATCCCACAAGAGGAGCAAAGAAGCATCCTAGAATTTTGTCATTCGAAGGAATGTGGGGGACACTTTGGGCATAAGAGGACTGCTGCCAAGGTTCTGGAGTGTGGTTTTTATTGGCCAACAATCTTTAAGGACAGCTACACCATCTGCAAGAATTGCCCGCAATGCCAGCGAGAAGGGAACATAACTAGGAGGAATGAAATGCCCATGATGCCCATTATGCCCGTGGAGATCTTTGACATTTGGGGAATGGATTTCATGGGACCCCTTCCCAGCTCGAGAGGAAACTTGTACATCCTACTTTTGGTAGATTATGTCTCCAAGTGGGTGGAGGCAAAAGCATCCCCAACGAATGACTCAAAGGTAGTGGTGAATTTCTTGAAGACTAACATTTTTTACAGGTTTGGTGTGCCCAGAGCAATCATCAGCGACCAAGGATCCCACTTCTGCAATTTCTCGGTCGAAAACTTGTGCAAAAAGTATGGAGTCCAACATCGAGTCTCGACAGCCTACCACCCACAAGCCAATGGACAGGCCGAACTCTCAAATCGCATTATCAAAACGATTTTGCGAAAGACCGTTGGCCCCACAGGGAAGGACTGAAGTCTTAAGCTGGAAGATGCCTTATGGGCATATCGGATTGCATACAAAACTCCATTCGGGATGTCACCATATCGAATGGTGTATGGCAAGAGGTGTCATTTGCCGGTGGAATTGGAGCACAAGGCTTTCTGGGCAGTGAACAAAGTGAACTATGATTGGGACAAGGCAGGGCAAGCAAGGAAGCTAGAGATCCAAGAACTCGAAGAAATCAGGAGGGAGGCATATGACAATGCTGTTCTCTACAAGGAAAGGATGAAAAAGAGCCACGATGCCTTGATCACAAGCAAGCAATTCAGCTTTGGACAAGAGGTTCTCCTGTACCAAACATGGTTCAAATTTGCATAAGGCAAGCTGAGTACCAAGTGGACCGGGCCATTTGTGGTGAAGACCCAATTCCCAAATGGAGCCGTCGAGATTGGGAATCCAAAATCTGGGAAAGTGTTCAAGGTTAATGGACAAAGGCTGAAAGCCTATTATGGGCATAAGCCCGACACTGGGGAAGAACTGGATCTCGACCCAGCCACAAACACCTCGGATTAATTGGAAGGTATCACGTCATGCCCAGGACGATAAATAGGGCACTGGCTAGGAGGTAACCTGGTATTTCCTGTTTAGTTTTTTTTTTGTTTGCTTCGTTTTCATTTTTTTGTTTGCCTAGGAACCCGGTTATGCCCACAGCTGTGGGCGAGTTTTAGTTTCCCGCCTTCGCGGAAGTTTGAATGTGTTTTGCAGAGACAGGGGAGCAGTTATGGGCAAGAAGCAGTCGATTGGAGAAGCAATGATTCCAGGGGCAGAAGAGGGGCTCTCGGGCAGAACGCGGCCGAAACCGCCTGACGTACGCCACATCAAGTGACAGTTGTCAGCCCTTACACCCCCAAAACCCTAAAACCTCTACCCACGACATCACTCTACCCTAACTAGCCAACTTCCCATAATCACCACCCCCTTTCTCGGCCTTTCGAATACAAAACCACCACCAACCACCATGGTATCCACCAGACCCAAAAACAAACTTAGAGGCATACCCCACGGAACAGAAATCGATCTCACCGGAGAAAACCCCTCACCGTCAAAACCAAAAGCACTGAAGAAAACCCCACATAAAAAACCACTTCCGAATGGAAACCACACCTACTCCCTCATCCAAAACCCTAGCGCGAACCGAGAGCCCCTCGCCGGTAGACGAACATGCCATTGAGAAACTCACGGTGGAAACCGACGTCCCTACTCTCGGCGCCAGAGACCAGCATGCAGCTGAAGTAGAGGGCAAGGCGACGCCAAAAAAGGCGAAGGAAGGCGAGGGCAGTCCAAGAAGAAGCGCACCCCCACTGCCCAGAAGAGGAAGAAGCCAGCGGCCGAGAAATCGGCCACGCCGGCCGAAGAATCATCCAATGAAAGAAACAAACCCTCTGGTTCGGTGATGCAGAGCGAAGAACAGGGGGAATCCGGCGAGGAGCAAGAAGAAATTCTGGCGAAGAGGAGGAAGAAAGTGATAGACCCGACCCCGATCCGAATGATAAAGGGAGAACCGGCATCTGCACCGAAGAGCAAGAAGAAGGCGGAGAAAGGGATTGTTGTGCCCAAGATCCCGATATGGACGCACTGAAGCCTCTGGGCATAGTGGACAAGGTGAAGGAGTATTTCAACAACATCGGATGGAAGGAATTCTTGGATTGGCCAGGGCACGCCTACGAGGAGGTGGTGAGAGAAGTGTTTGATTCGGTACAGGTGGACATCAACCAAGCCTGCGGTCCTTTGGGCATGAGTTTCTCCATGAATGGGGAGACCAGAGATATGTCCGTAAATGAACTCAACCAAAATTTGGGGATGGTTAAGCTTAAGGACCTGCAGAAGGACTACAAGGAAGCGAAGAGAGGAATCCCCACCTTCACTGCACAAGAGTGGGATGAAATGTGGGCAGAGATAGGCGACAGAGGCCAGTTCAGAACTCAGAAGGTAAAAGGGCATAGGATTCGCGACTCAGCCCTGAGGGTTTGCCATCGCATTCTCTCGTACTCCCTCTTCGGCAAAATCGACAGCGGAAATGCTATGTCCAAGAAGGATCTCTACATCCTGTGGGCAATGCACAGAGGGGTGAGGCTCAACTTTGGGGCCTTTATGATTGAGCACATCGATTCCATAATCAGCAAGCCAAATCAGAGGCTTTCCTGCATTCAGTTCACCACCGCTTTTGCCAAGGTGAATGAGATTGAGATTGAGGAGGGGAACACCAAAATTGAGCCAGAGAAGCTGAACATCGAAGCCTTGATCCGCATGAAGGACGTCAGAATGGATCGGGGTGTGCCTAAATTTATCAATCCCGACGAGAGGGAATTTTCAGCGGCCGAAGGCCAAAATCCCTCTGTTGGAAAAGGGAAAGAAAAGGTGGAGGAGCCAGAGTCGGAAGAGGAAGGAGATCAGCTGGATAGAATTGAGAACAGGATAATCGAGACCCAGGAAGCACTGGCGGCAACCCAGAAGGCCCTCCTGCCTTTTTCAAGCATCAAGGGTTCAGGTACCCACCTGCACTTGCCCCTTGAATTCTACCCTCCCTAGGATGTTAGTTTTTAGTTTGTTTTGTTGTGTCTATGTGTTTTTGTCCTGTTTGTTCGTTTGAGTCTGTGTTTTCCGTTGTTTGCTTGTTTAGTTTGTTTTTAGTTTGTGTTTTCCTTGACCCCCTCTACACACCCACTTTGCCCAAAGCAAAGGTGTGTGTGTGGGGGGGGGGCAAGACGTCTGTGTTGCTTTACCGGGTAATCCTTGTTCTCGCACCCTTTGCCTTAAGGCAAAGTGTGTGAGTGGGAGGGAAGACCCGGTATCTTTTTATGTTTCTTTTAAAGTTTTGTATCAAGCATGCCGTACGATCGATGTTTCTCAGTTGTGATGATTTGAAAGTGCAATTTTGTGAGTGAGATTATGCAACTTTGTGCCGTATGTAGTTGAGGACGATGGATAGGGAATTGGGCATACCTTGTGAGGATTTGAGCTTTTAAAATTGTTACTCTATGCCCAAAACAATTCTTTCTTTCATTGTGTGAATTTTGACATCTTGATTAAGGGTGATGCTAGAACTTGCCTTGATTCTTGGTCGAACCCTGTGTACATAGTCTAGGTGCGTTGAATGATTTAGGCAAATTCTTTCTTTAGCCCACTGAGCCAAATTGACCAACCCTGAATCTATCACTTGCAACCCCTTTTGAGCTTAACAATTCTTTTGAATTCACTTATAAATTTGCCTAGATTTGAGCAGTCCCGGTCAAAACTGAACTTAAGGGCAAAAGAAATGGAGAATAGTGTAATGGATCCTATGGGCAGGACTAGTGCAAAGAAAGTGCAAAATGGGAACTCTAAATCCCAAAACAGAAAAAAGTCCAGAAAAAGAAAAAGAAATAAAAAAAGGAAAGCAGAAAAAAAAAGAAAAAAAAAAGACGAGGAAGAATAAAGGGAAGAATGTGCTTAGGCCCGTAAGAATAGACAAGGATCTAAAAAATTCTGGGAAGTCTGTGCCAGAATGAAGTTTAGTATGACCTTAGCCTCGTACCAAAAAATTCTCACCTCATGCCTCAAGCCACATTACAACCCATGAAAGACCTAATGAGATGCGCCTAGGACTTTGACTAAAAGGGAAGACATTAGAAGATAGGCAAGCTTATGGTCAGAACCCAATCAAGATGTCCGGAGTGTAAATACGAGCCTAAACACTTGAGAGAAAGAGTGAAAGGGGAGGAACATCCTTATGCCCACAACCCGATCTTGACTCAAGTGATGGCAATTTTGATTGTTTGATCAAGCTACTTGTTGTTTCCTTCGATCTTCATTTTACTGTTGGACTGAGAGAGTATAGCATGCTGTGTATTTTCGTTTTTCTTTTATGTTTTACGTGTTTGTTTCGTCCGTGTCTGTACTTGGGCAAAATCATGCATGCACGCTTGAGGACAATCGTGTTTAAAGTGTGTGCGTGTGATGAGCCCAGGTTTGTGCTCTGTTTTTGTGTGTGTTTTAAGTCTAGATCGAGTCTTTTTCCTTGTGTTTGTGTCGTTTGGTCGCCTGGGAGGGCGTAGTTCAATGGCAGGGACCAGCTTGTGGAAAAAGGCCCAAATGCCAAAGAAACGGAGTGCTAGAGGATTCAAAAGGGCCAGAGGAATCAAAGCCGCCAGCGGATTCAAAGTGCCAGAGCAGCGGAGTCGGCTTTGTCAGAGAAATCAAGCTGCCAGAGGATTCAAAAGAGCCAGAGAGGAAGCCATTCCTCTGGACGCCAGAGCGGAGGTCATTCCTCTGGACGCCAGAGCAGCGGAGTTGGCTTGTCAGAGAAATCATCCGAGCAGCGGAATCCTCCGAGCACTCCAGGGGTCGAAAGCGCTGTCACCTCTCGTGAAAGCGGGCGATGAAGGATTGCAAGTGGGAGTCCGAGAAAGGCGGAAGGCGGTAGCTATCCAAAAGAGACCGATAAGGCCAAACCAACGCCTTATCCAAAAGGAAACATATCTTCATGAAGATTAGGTCTGAAAAAGGATAAGCATCTCCATGCTTGCATGGATCTGGCCGCAAGTCATGGGCTGGGCCTTCGAACCCTAATGACTCCTATAAATACCCGAAGAGCTTCACAAGCCAAGGGTGCTGAAATTCCGTTCTGTTGTGCATTGTTTGAGAGTTGAAGCTAGCCCAGGCTGTGGGCGTAACCTCGTACTTTTCTGTTTATATTTTGCACGACACTTTCGGCCGTAAGTACTTCGATTTTCATTTAAGTAATTTCAATTCCAGTTATGTTTTCCTTTATATCTTTTGCTTGTGTTATTTACGTTATGGTTGGCTAAGTTTATATTCTGATTTGGGAAAGATGATCTAAGCATGAATGAATAAACTCGAGAGGTCTAATTTGAGCATAACTACTATATGAGCATATTCCCGATACACTAGGTTTGATTCCAAAAAGGTTGTAACAACTTGGTTAATTAATTGATCACTAGTTAACTAGGAAGTTCTGACCACAAGTAATAATTTGGGCATAAGGCGAGTTGCCATCGACCTCCAAAATAGTACAACTGGTGTTGGAGCCGTGACTGCTGTGAAATATCGGCGTAAGAGTCAAGTGGGTCTATCTAATTCTTAAAGCATTCTGGGCAAAGCACAACTAGCGATAGGCCATCGCAGAGAGCGTGGATGTTGTCTGGGATAGTTGATTTCGATTAGCTGACCCTTCTAAGGGATCATAAACTGAAATGATAGATTGGGCAGGGGGTTTGTTATGTGCGTGACGAGTGACAATAGGGGCACAACAATTCTTATGCCTATAACCACTGATATGCGAATATAGTGAATAATCTTTGCACCAATGATCGAGTGTTAATTCATGTTTAGTGATTCTAACCCAAGTCAGAATTGTTTTGTTATTTGATTTATTTCCTTTGTTATTTCAGTTTAGGTTTGATACCCGTTCTGCCCATAACCACGTTTTGGTCAGAACACTGCAGAAAATAAAACCTTTTTAGTGACACCCTTGCAGGAGAAGTTACTGCTCAGTTCCCTGTGGATTCGACTCTGGACTTACCACTAGCTAGTCTAGTTGTGGGCACATGATTATTTATTTGCACGAAGCTCAAACGACGGCTTCGTCAGTTAGGTAGGGAGGCCCAAAAGGAAAATTATGCCAAGTGAAGTGGGACGGAAGGAATACTTTATTTTGTTGTTTATATTATCACTGCATCATTATATTTGTGTTTGTGTTAATACATAAAAATGCCACATTGTTATGTTGTAATTCAAAATTTGATCCTATGTCCAAATTGTAAGAACTTCCTAATAAGCCATTGGATTTTGATGGGTTGTCATTGATTTTTTATAAAAGTTTTACACTTTTCTTACACAAGTACAATTGTGTAAGAAAGTTGACAATTATTGTGTAATTACGGTACAATTATTCAATGCTAGGTAGTATTTAATTTTTTTTTTTGTTTACAAGAAAAATAAGTTCTTGTGACGACATTCTGAGTGACGACAAATTATTTGTCAGTACAAACGTCTGTATTGTGACACCAATTTTTGTCGTCACAAATATGTGCAGCAGTGACAAATTTTATTGTTGTCAGTAGTTATTGTCACTATATGTTAGTGACGATCATAATTTTATCACTATAAATCTATATGTAGCGACAATACACGTTGTCGTCACAAAAATGTGTAACAGTGACACAATTTATTTTTGTCAGTATTTATCGTCACTATACGTCAGTGACGATCGTGTTGTTGTCACTACAAACATACATGTTGTGAGACTTATTTTTTTTGTCACAAAAAATTATAATAGTGACAGGTTATGTTGTTGTCAATTTTTTTTGTCATTAAAAGTCAGTGACAATCTTATTTGTGTCACTATAACCATATATGTATAGTGGCGATTATTTGTCGCGTCACAATAAAATAAATTAGTGATAAAATATATTATTGTCAATATTTACCGTGACTATATAGCAGTGACAATTATGGTGTTGTCACTAACCATATATATATATATATATATATATATATATAGTGACAATATTTTCGTCCGACACAAAAACTATATATTAGTGACACGTTTTTTTGTTGTCAAAATTTATCGTCACTATATGTTTGTGACAATTTTTTTGTCACTCCAAACATCTCTATATTATAATAATATTTTTCGTCACAAATAATAGATAACAGTGACAAATTTTATTGTCATTAATATATACGTGTCACTATATGTCAGTGACACTTTAAATTTTTCACTATGAAGATGTATATAGTTCATGTCCCCCTCTTTTTAATAAGTATAGGGGAATAAAAGTTAGCCTAATGATAGAGTAATAAAATATTTAACATAATGTGATTCGTTGAAACGAGTTTAATTTCAAATAATATTAATATTAAATATATTAATTTTATAATTTAATTGTAATTACTCATTAGTCTAACTAAAATGTTTATGGTATTGAAGTCTTAGGCTCCGAATTGCAATGATTTTTAAAAATAAAATACCTATAATAATTGAAAAGATTGATGCTTACGTATAGTTTGATAAGTCATGTAAAGTCACTGAAATCAGTCCACGTAAAAAGAATATAAATAAATTTTTTAAAATTAATCAGTATCAAAATCATCTTCACTTTCATGTACATTATCTCCTTGAGTGTACATTATGCTCTGAAATATAAATATATTAAAAGTTATTTAGATAATTTGGTAAATTTTATTAAGATAAATAATAATAATAATGATGATGATGATGATGATGATGATGATGATGATGATGATGATGATGATGATTAGTTAAAAAAAATACATTGTAATATTTGTTCATTCATATAATACGCCTCCAATTATAAAATGAATTCATCTTTATTGATTAGAGCTATTTTACATAATAAATAATTCAACAATTTTATTTTTTAATTATAAAATTATAACCATTAAATATTCTAAATTATATTATTGAAAGTGTCATCAATTTATAATCATGTATCACACGGAAGGATGTACTGGTTAAATTGATCTTAATAATATCACCAAAAAAACACTTTACTAATATTATTAATAATATTAAAAAAAAATTAAGTAAGATGATATGTCATATGTTGGGAACTTAATGAAATATCATATTCCTTGTTTTGATGATACCAAAATCAATAGGTTTCTTTTGTAATAGACTAGAACTGCTCGAACTCAAGTGTTAGAGTTCATTTTCTAGTTTAGCTTGCTGTTCTGAAGACTGAAGACTGAAGAATGAAGGACTGAAGACTGAAGACTGAAGTTGCCGACTGGAGCATCAGTCGAAGAATCAGTTTTGAACTTATTACTTAATGTGTGCCACGTGGAATCAGCGGACTGATACTAAAGTCAAGTATCAGTTAAACATTCTTCCTCGGACTGAACCTCAGACGTTCAAAGGAAGCCACGCACTCTAGAAGTACAGCCGCATTAAATGCAGAGATCTCAGGATCGTCCTTTCTCTGCAGATGGCACTCCTCTTTGGTGATTACCTTTTCACAGATGTCGCATCTCCTGCTCTTCAAGATAGCCGTTCTCACCAAACAAGGAACCTCGAAGATTGAAGCCTCAGCCCAAGTTCAAATTACTCTCTAACGGAAGAAATCTTGAAGACCTTCTCCGCCAACGGATCTATTCAAGACTTCTTCCTATAAATACCGCTCGAGGATCACTTCAATCTTCACTGATTCAACAATATAAGCTAAAACTCTGCCAAAATTGTTTCTCAGCTAAAGCCCAGACTCTCCAAAGTTTGAATCGAAGAAGAGAATCCCAAAGCCAAAAATCAGTCACTGCTGAGTACATAAATTCTCTTAGACCTTAGGCAAACCTTGTTTACCCAAAGCCTAGGTCAAACTAACTGCAAAGAACTTGTTCTCTGAAGATTAGTTGGCAAGTTTTCAAACCTCCCTTCAACCAAGTGAATTGAGTGTTTGTGTTGTAAAGGAGTTCAGAAAGGTATCCTGACTCCATGAGATCCTAGTGACCAGAGCGTGCTAGGAGTGAGAAATCCAACAAGGTGTGTTGGTACTGAAGATTGGATCTTCAGTTGTTTCGGTTGTGTGCACCTGTAAGCACATGTTCAGGTTTGCAGTGCACCAGTAAGCACTTGCAGAGTGAAGTTGTTGGTTTGATCAATCGACCGTCGATGTAGTAAGTGTTTTCTGAACCACGTAAAAATCTCTGTGTTATTTACAGCTTTCAGTACTTATGTTCTTAATTGTGCTCTTCTTTTTGTAAACTGAAAACTGATTAATTGCAAAGAGAAACTTAAAACTAACAACGTGCTCAACTCACAGGCTATTGCGAAACAAAAGTTTTCCACTGCGTGTGTTATCAGTCTGACTGATCTATCTTCTGATAGTCAGTAAGATTTATAACATCTTTGTTTATCAAATTCGACTGAAGCTTTACGTACATCAGTTAAGTTCTTTTGACTTAACTGATAACTCCTTACTAAAGAGTATTCAGTATCAGTCGTCAACCCTGTTTTGGTCAAAACTCTTTTCAGTAAATAGGTGACTGAGTTTGTGTTCAAAGTTTCGTTTTGATCTCTGTGTTAAGATCAAAAAATAACTTATAGGTGTATTCCCCCCATACACCTATTCGAGACCCTCCGGACCTAACAATTGGTATCAGAGCAGGTTGTTCGCAAGAACAATTATGTTTTGATTAGGTTCTAATTGAACTAGATCCTTTTTCTCAAAGGTCTCGAAAATTTTTCTCTTTCAAAAAGTGATTGCTGCTTCTCTTATCTGTTGTTATATGTTCTCTCTTTTTATATGGAGACTAACCACAGCAGAGTATCCTCTCTACCTATGTTTAGTATTGAAAAATACGACATATGGAAGTTTCGGCTTGAAAGCTTCCTCACCGCCCTAGCATTGCCGAATGTGGGAAGTCATCACCCATGGACCCATCATCGTCACTGAGATTGTCAAAAGAGTTCCTACAGACCCAGCTAGGGATCCGTTTGATGATGTCCAGATCAAGCAAAATGCAGACTTCACCACAGAAGAAAGGAAGCAGGATGAGCTTGACAACCTCGCCAAAAGCATTATCTCCGGCACAGTTCCAGACAAGCACGTCACCAAGATCATCAAGTGTAGAACTGCAAAGAAGATGTGGGACATTCTTGAAGGAATGTGCATCGGTTCCGAGGAGATAAAGGAGAACAAGTTGTCCATAGCTTATCAGAAATTCGACTCCTTTCTCATGCTCAAGAATGAATCTATCGACGAGATGAAACTCAGATTCAACCATATCCTGAACGAAGTTCAATCCATCTCGAAGGACAAATACACTCAACGAGAAATCAACCTGAAGATTCTTCGAGCACTTCCACGAGGAGATTGGCAGATCTACTCAGTCGCCTCCCGACAAACAAGCTTTTCTCTGATCTCTTGGTAAATGAGTTTGACATTCAGAGAAATCTTGGAATCAAGAGGGCTGGAGGATCAGACGAAGATGGTCCATCAACCTCGAAATGAGCAGCGCTGAAAGCATCAGCAAAAGAAAACAAGAACCAGACAAAGAAACCGGAGGAACTCAAGCCCGAAGACTTCTTCAGTCAATATGCTTTGTTGACTGAAAGATTCAACAAGATGGAGTCTAAATTCTGCAAGTACAGGAAGTTCCACAAGCAGCACTACAAAGGAAAAGAAAGAGAAAACAAGTCCTGATATTCCACTGACAGAAGCGGTGAAAGAAAATCAGCCGCTTACGACTTAAAAGATGTGGAATGCTTTGGATGCAAGAAGAAAGGGCACTTTCGATCTGAATGCCCTGAACTGACGCAGTTTGAGCGCAAGGAGCAGAAAGCCAAGAAAGATCGCAAATATGCGAAGAAGAAAGCGATGGTTGCTGACGATGAAGGATCCTCCGAAGAAGCATCAGAATCATTCGACTTCAACTCTACCAGCTCAGATGATGAGAGCCAAGCCCTGATGGCCAACGAAACCGAAAGCGTGGCCGAAAATAGCTACGACAACGGAATGATTGGCTCAGAGGTAACTCAAAAACTCCTTATACTGATAACTCCCTGGTGTTATCAGGAGATCACTCAGAATTTGGAGAAAGCTCAGCCGATGAAACAGACGAGTACGATCAGCTCATGACTGATCACTGTCAGTTAAGGAAAATGTTCGAAGATCTGCTCAAGCATAATCTAAAAATGGAAAAGGGGATCAATGATGAACGAGTCAAGAATCAGACAATCATCTACTTTTCGGATGAAACTTGTCTTGACCAACTGATCATGGAGAACAATCGACTGAAAGAAAAAGCTCAGAATTTCTACTTCAGAGTGTGACAGAACATCTCATGAAATCAAGAGGCTCAATCACAAATTGGAAGAAACAGTCAAGGACTGCATGATGAAGTCTCCCATGATGACCAACTTTCCTTAAAAAGCCCTTATCGAAAGCATAGGAGGAAAGGTTGCTTCAACTGCTAAAGGAAAGAATATCGTGATCGAAGAAGTAGCTGACGCTTCTGAAAACACCACTTTAGAAGAATCAAGAGATCATGATATGGAAGAAGTTCGGAAACGCAAACTGATGGCAAGAACAAATGTTCCTCCTCCTCAAAGCTACAGACGAGCCAAGGAGGCCCCCAACCAGATCATCCTATTGAGAAGACTGGAAAGCAAATTTCAGTCAAAGATAGGGCAAGGAACATCAGGACTCAAGCAGAATCTTCCTCACCAGCCCAGGGGGAAGAACAACAACATCAGTCAGAAACTGAAACCAATTCAGTTCCGAAGAGAACAACATCCATGGAGACAAAGCTATGATAAGTCCAGACAAGTCAAACGCCAATCACGACAGCATGCAATTGGACATCATATGACTCATGTTCCACAACATCAGTCAAGAATGACTCAAGTATCTCAAAGGAGATACTCTGTAGTGCAAAGAAGACCTCAACTACTCACCAGACAAAGATTCTACAAGAGTGAGGCTCTCAAAAGGAAAACTCAACAGAAGATTGCTCATGTGCCAACTGAAGCACCGACTACTTCAGTCAGACAACAGGCAAAGCGCAAGAGATCAACACCAAGACCAGTTCTGAAGCAGATATGGGTTCCAAAAGGAACACGAGCTAACAATGAAGGACCCAAACATTGATTGGGTACCTAAATTAACTCTTCCTTGCATGTCAAAAACAGGAAACACAAAAAGAAGGAAGAAGTTAAAGCCTCAATCAGAACATGGTACCTGGATAGCGGCTGTTCGAAACATATGACGGGCTACAAAGAATATCTAACTCAATATGTTGAGAAAGCTGGATCAAAAGTTGCATTCGGAGACAACTCAATCGGAGAAACAAAAGGCTATGGTGTACTCGACATGGGTAACGCTAGTATCAGTAATGTTAGCTATGTTTCTGGACTAAAATATAATTTGTTGTCTGTGAGTCAATTTTGTGACAGCGGATTCGCAGTGAAGATCAAAAAGGATGAATTCACTATCAGAAACAGTCAAAGGAAGATGGTTCTGAGAGGGATCAAACAAGGAAGTCTCTACGTCGTCTCATGGGAAGATAGTCCTCCAGAAACATGTCTCATCAGCAAAAGCAACTCGACGCTCAACTGGCTGTGGCACATGAGACTCAACCACCTCAACTTCAAAATGATCAACAAGCTTGCTAAACATCAACTGGTAGAAGGTTTACCTTCTACTGTGTTCCAGAAGAAGCAAGAATGTGAAGCATGTCAAAGAGGAAAGCAAACCAGGACGTCATTCAAGTCAAAGTCAGGACATTCCTCTGGAAGAATTCTTCAACTACTTCACATGGATCTGTTTGGCCCAATCTCTCCCAGAAGTTACAACGGTAGGAAGTATACCTTAGTTGTCGTGGATGACTATTCACGATATACTTGGGTTATCTTTCTCTACACAAGAGAGAGACACTGTTGGAATTGCCAAAGCTGTTGAGAAGACTAAGCGTTGAAAAGGAAGTCAACATCATCAACATCAGATCAGATCGAGGGACTAAATTCCTCAATGCTGTCATTCGTGACTACTGTGAGGAACAAGGAATCAGTCATCAAACTTCTGCAGCAAGGACTCCTCAGCAAAACGGAGTAGCTGAAAGAAAAAATAGGTATTTGAAGGAACCAGCAAGAACGATGCTAGCCGAATCAAAACTCCCTTTGAAGTTTTGGGCCGAAGCAGTTAACAACGCATGCTACACGCATAATCGCTCCTTCCTCACTCAAAGACATGGGAAAGCTCCATACGAACTATGGAAGAACAGGAAGCCTTCAATCCAATATTTTCATGCTTTCGGTTCTCGATGTTTCATTCACAACAATGACAAGAGGAGATTAAACACATTTGCTAGCAAGGCTGATCCAGGAATTTTTCTTAAATACTCTAGAACTGAACGCTCCAGCAAAGCCTATCGAGTGTTTAATTCTCAAACTCTTTATGTTGAAGAAACACCACATGTTGTTTTTGATGAGTCTACGGATGATTTCAGGAAACAGGAAACTGAAAGAAGTGTTGAGAACACTGAAGTTTCTAGAACTGAAATAAACAACACCGAACCTTCTATAGTCTTGGTGTGGGGACCCGAAAAAGAAGAAGATACTGAAAAGCTTCAGTATCAGAAGATCAGTCAAAGGTCTGAAGCTCAGACTGGAACCACTACAGATGGCATCAGTCAAGGGGGAACTCCAGTTGCCGAAGAACAAGTCGAACCTGCTGAAGCAACACCAGTTCAACACTTCCCTGCTCAAGAAATTGCTGAACGATTCAGAATCATTCTGACTGAAGAACCTCCACCATCGCCAGAAGAAATCAAGAAGTATCGAAGATGGTTTGAACTCCATTCAAAGGAGAACATCATTGGAGAACCATCAGACGGTGTAAAGACTCGAAGATCAATGTGCAACCTCGTCTTTGATATCAACCAGAACGGACTTCAGTTGTTTCTTATCATCTACAAAGCCCAAGGACGTTGAAGAAGCTCTGAAGTCCACTCAATGGGTCATCGCAATGCAAGAAGAGATCAATGAATTCAGTCGGAATTCAGTTTGGGAACTTGTGGATCGACCAGACGATGCAAAAGTGATTGGTTTGAAATGGATTTTCAAAAACAAGAAAGACGAAGAATGAAATGTTGTGAGGAACAAAGCAAGGCTAGTAGCGAAAGGATATAGTCAAGAAGAAGGAATCGACTACGATGAGACTTTTGCACCAGTTGTCCGATTAGAAGCAGTCAGACTCTTCTTAGCCTTTGCCGCTCACAAAGGATTCAAGGTACACCAAATGGATGTGAAGTGCGCATTTCTCAATGGAGTGCTCACCGATGAAGTCTACGTGGAACAACCTCCAGGTTTTGAGGTTGCAGGATCAGAAAAGGTGTACAAGCTGAAGAAAGCGCTCTATGGGTTGAAACAAGCACCAAGAGCATGGTATGATACTATATCTGAGTATCTTGTTGAACAAGGGTTCAAGAAATGATCAGTGGACAGAACCTTGTTCACTCTCAAAGAAGGAGAAGATCTCCTACTTGTTCAGATTTATGTTGATAACGTAATCTTCAGATCCAAATCCGAACGCATATGTAAGAAGTTTGCTGATATCATGACTAATAAGTTTCAGATGTCTATGATGGGAGAAATGAATTTCTTTCTTGGATTACAAGTCAAGCAGACCAGCGAAGGAATACTGATCAACCAGTCAAAGTACGCCAATGAACTGATCGCCAAGTTCGGTATTCAACACATAAAATCAGTCAAGATTCCAATAAACACAAACTGGAAAGTAGATCCAGGATCAGAAGGAAAATCTGTATTGTCAACCAAACACAGAGAAATCATTGGGTCATTGTTGTATTTGACTGTGAGCAGACCAAATATTGCGTATGCAGTCGGGGTTTGTACAAGATATCAGTCAGATCCAAAGGAAGCTCATATGGATGCTGCAAAACGTATTTTGCGATATCTCAAAGGCACACCCAACTTAGGATTGAGGTACCCAGCTGACGATGACTTCAAGCTCACCGGATATTTAAACTCAGATTTTGCAGGATGCAAAATTGATCGCAAATCAACTTCGGGAACTTGTCAATTCCTAGGCAACAAGCTTACCTCATGGTTTTCAAAGAAACAGACTTCAGTCGCCACCTCCACAACTGAAGCTGAATATGTTGCTGCGGGAAGCTGCTGTTCACAACT
This sequence comes from Salvia miltiorrhiza, assembly GCF_028751815.1. Lineage (NCBI taxonomy): Eukaryota > Viridiplantae > Streptophyta > Magnoliopsida > Lamiales > Lamiaceae > Salvia > Salvia miltiorrhiza. The sequence continues at coordinate 49,783,712 of NC_080391.1, forward strand.
CCTATGGTTAGTCCAACAACTGAAGGACTATGGGATCGAAGAGAAGGAAGTCCCAATCTATTGCGACAGCTCCAGTGCTATTGCAATCTCATAGAATCCAGTTCATCACACCAGAGTCAAGCATATTGCTATCCGACATCACTTCATTCGTGATCACGTCGAAAAGAAGAATATCTCTGTTGAATGGATTCTGACCGCAGTTCAGAGAGCAGACTTGCTGACCATAGCTCTTCCTAAAGAAAGGTTCAACAATCTGTGTGGAAGGATCGGCCCCATCAATCGAGAAAAGTGATGTTGTGTTTGAAGATCTCCTCAACAGTCACGATGACTGGTGGTCAACCAACTGGTGCTCTACAACTGGTGACGTGGAAAGCAATGAAGACAAGTCTTCATCTGAAGAGAACTTATTCTGATAAGTCATCCAGAATCAGTGGTATCGACTGACTACAACGATCAGTCGACCAGTAAGTATCTTCAACTTACACTTTGAAAATCAGTTATTTCAGTTATGAGTCTTTTGTTTGTTTTCAAAAGCTTTCTCTAACTGATCAGTTTGCTTCAAAAATCTTTAACTGATTGTTGGAAAATGAAATATCTGTGAAGGACAAGTACTTTTAAGAAGATTTGATTTTGATTTAACTTGTCCTGATCTTTTCTAAAAATCTTTCCAACCTTTTGCCTCTGGAATAAAATTTCTTGAGAATCTCATTGATTTGACAAAATGCAATGATCTTTCTCACCTTTTGAAGCTTCCGTCCTCTGCAGTGACGGCGGACGTGAAATTTTTCTTCAAAAAGATTTTAGGCACAGTTTTCAAAAAACTTTTTCATCTTCCCTCTTGTTAAAATGGTCTATTTATACCTTGATGTCTTCATTTGTTTTTCTGTACCAACTAACAACTCTCCACAGCCTTCACTGGGAGAAAAATTTCAATCTTTCAAAACGTTGCAGAGAAAAATATTGATCCGACAAAGGAGAATTCAATGACTACGAAGTCATGGAGTGGGAGAATGACGCTCACATGACTTGGTCTTCACCGGATCCTTCCACTGGATCTCAACGTCTCTCCAACGTCAAACTTGTCTCTAGTCTCACTTATATCCAGCGACGCGAGTGTCTTCCATCCTCATGCCTGGCACCAAGGAGCTTCAAAGCTTCCGGAGGTTATCAAGTTTATTTCAGATATCTTGTACACCTCCATGGCATGCAACAACAACGAGTTTTCTCTCGTTGCCCGCCGGCATCTTCAGTCGCACAAGGTCCTTTCTTCAGAGACCTCGTGCTGGCAAATCGACAGTGTTAGTCCTCACGACAGTCACTGATTCGATTTTTCCTTCTCACGCCTTTCTCCCATACTCTCCCTCTTTCTCCACCCCCGTCACATCTCTCTTCTTCTTAAGCCTCTCTTTCTTCCTCCAAGGCAGCCTTCTCTCCCTTTTCTAAGGCAGCCTCCTTCATCTTTCCGTCTCTCTCATTCTCTCGCTCTCCTTCACTTCTCCGTCTCCCTTCTCATCTCTCACCTCCCCACTGGCGTCTTCCTCTTCTGCATCTCTGGACTCATCCTCTTCTCAAGTCCTCTCACAAGTGCTTGAGAATCGGAATTGAGTTCTATCCGATCATAGCTTCCATCATCAGCTCTCTTTTTGATGTTGCCAAAAAGAGGGAAAGTAGAAAGTCAGAGAAAAACCTTCTCGAAGGTAGTTCCCTGCATCTTCTCGAAAGACTGAAGATGGAAAAGCAAAAGCATCACCAGAAGTTGTAAGGATGATGTTTCAGTAAAGACCTCAAGTCAATGGAAAATAGGTGTGAGTGGAACAAGTTTAGGAACATGAAGACTGGAGATGAAGATCAAGAAGTTCATGGCGCAGAAAGCAGACTGCTGGAGTCCATGGGTTTCCTATATGTTTTCTTTGTTGTTTTTGCTCCCTTGTATGTCCTGCCCTGTACCTCGACTGATGTCTCATCAGTTTTTCATTTAATGAAAAAGAACTTCTTTTCGATCTCAACCTGAAGACAATGACTTTTTCTCCAGGCTCTGATTAATGGTTTTCTGTCTTGTCCATGTTCTGTTTGAACTATTGCATTTTTTCTCTAAGTACAAGTTTTAGGTTCTATTGTTAAGGGGGAATAGTATTCACCCTGTTTTAGAACTTGTGCTCTGAGTTCAGTCTTTTTCTCGCTTAGAACTGCTGTGTGGTTTTGGCATCATCAAAAAGAGGGAAATTGTTGGGAACTTAATGAAATATCCTATTCCTTGTTTTGATGATACCAAAATCAATAGGTTTCTTTAGTAATAGACTAGAACTGCTCGAACTCAAGTGTTAGAGTTCTTTTTCTAGTTTAGCTTGTTGTTCTGAAGACTGAAGACTGAAGAACGAAGGACTGAAGACTGAAGACTGAAGTTGCCGACTGGAGCATCAGTCGAAGAATCAGTTTTGAACTGATTACTTAATGTGTGCCACGTGGAATCAGCGGACCGATACTAAAGTCAAGTATCAGTTAAACATTCTTCCTCAGACTGAACCTCCAACGTTTAAAGGAAGCCACGCACTCTAGAAGTACAGCCGCATTAAATGCAGAGATCTCAGGATCGTCCTTTCTTTGTAGAGGACACACCTATTTGGTGATTACCTTTTCAGAGATGTTGCATCTCCTGCTCTTCAAGATAGCTGTTCTCACCAAACAAGGAACCTCGAAGATTGAAGCCTCAGCCCAAGTTCAAATTACTCTCTAACGGAAGAAATCTTGAAGACCTTTTCCGCCAACGAATCTATTCAAGACTTCTCCTATAAATAGCACTCGAGGATCACTTCAATCTTCACCGATTCAACAACATAAGCTGAAACTCTGCCAAAATTGTTTCTCAGCTAAAGCCCAGACTCTCCAAAGTTTGAATCGAAGAAGAGAATCCCAAAGCCAAAAATCAATCACTGCTGATTACATAAATTATCTTAGACCTTAGGCAAACCTTGTTTACCCAAAGCCTAGGTCAAACTAACTGCAAAGAACTTGTTCTTTGAAGTTTAGTTGGCAAATTTTCAAACCTCCCTTCAATCGAGTGAATTGAGTGTTTGTGCTGTAAAAGAGTTCAGAAAGGTATCCTAACTCCGTGAGATCCTAGTGACCAGAGCGTGCTAGGAGTGAGAAATCCAACAAGGTGTGTTGGTACTGAAGATTGGATCTTCAATTGTTTAGGTTGTGTGCACCTGTAAGCACATGTTCAGGTTTGCAGTGTTGGATTTGTATACTGAAAGCAATAACGTTTATGCTTGTATACAATGATTCCTGTGTTCACTATTTTATCTCCTAGCTGATTGTGTTCATGATTGCATATGTATGTCCTTTGTCTCTATATAAGTAGATTATATGGTGTGTTGTAGATCACAGAAGACCATATAATTAGAATAACCTTAAGAGATATAAAATGATCACAGCCGAAATTACTCTAGGACGAGTCGTTGGTTTAGGCTGCAGTATAGATGGAAGGAGTTTGTCTTGACTACTTGTCTATACTGGTACGTCTTAACGTATTGATAGGATCACAGTGAGATGTATTCTTCTATCTGACATAAGTGAAGAATCAAGATCTCGGTGACTTAATAGAATCTTAATACTAATAAGATTTCAAATATATATGTTGATTCGTATATCACTTTGACTTACTATGGGTGAGAGTTATATAGTAACTTGAGTACTCTGTATCTTGGGTGATAGCAGTCAATATATGATATTTGATTATCTCTATTAGTACCCGCGCGTATCCGGTATGGGATAATGACATCCCCTTAAGGAGCTCAATAAGGTTTATTGCGTTAAACCCTGCAGGTTGATTAAGTTCAGGCGCAATAATAAAGTTTGAGTGGTACTGCTTAAGGATTACAAAGAGATTAATTAATTTAAGGTGTCAGAGCTCTAATTAATTAATGGATGTCGGATATTTTAAAAACGGAGATTTAATAAGTCTAAATACAAGCCCCGACTCATCACCGGCAATAAAGGGGTAAGTCAGTATTGATTCTCTAGTGGAATGAATTAATACTTATTAATTAATTATGATTTGGGCTGATCATTGAAATTAATTCATTAGAGACCCATCTTTATTCCTTGTATCTGATCCCTGGACTGGCCCAAAGTCTCCTGAGCCCAGGAAACAATAGGGGATGCCCAATCACAGTTATTGGTGCCCTAGGACTATATTTTGTCTATAAATACAGCTGTACTCAGTATAACACACACAAAAATTAGGGTTTTGAGAAAGCAGAGTGGGGCGACAATACTGAGTAGGTGGCTACTGTCTCTAGGAGTTCTCATAGTTCGTTGTCCATCCAACGTTGGGAACTGAGCGGGATACAGTTCAGAAGATCAGAGCTGGAGTCAGATTTTCGCAGGAAATCAAGTTCTGGCAGTTTCCAAAGAATGGCCATAACTTTCTCTACAGAACTCAGATTCAGACGAAACAGGTGGCCATGGAAAGCTCTTTCAAAAAGAAAGAAGTCGTATTTCGGGATAAAATACGATTGGAGGATGGTTGAGGGTTCAAACAAAGGCTTGACGTTGGCTGACCTGTTCAGCGACGAATTGATGAATTCTTAGGAATTCTTCAGGTATGTCTAACTCCAAGGTGCAACACTTAATTTAATAGCAGCATGCTAGGTTTAATCGATGTATGGTTAATTAAGATAATCCAATTGACGATCCTCGGGCAAATCGAGTATTAATTAAGTTTAATATTCCTTCAATTGGTATCAGAGCCCAGATTAGTTTTCTTGGCTCTGTCTGATAATTCGCGTTCGATTAATATGTGCATGTTTTTATTTTGTTTTTCTGCTGCTGTTCTTCGTGGTTGTTGTTTCATGGGATATGTCATTTTGACGTTGTAATCATTTTTCCACCACGAGAAAATTCGTGGTTAGATTATAATTTCAATAAGTTGTACTTTGTTTTTCGGCTGTAATCTGTAATTATGGTTAAACGAGATGAAGACGACGACGATCAGACGTGGAACGAAGAACAGGTTTTTGGAATTTATGAACAGGTTTTAGGCTGTGCTGTACTCTGGTCCGCGAGCTGCTGCACTCTGGCTTCAGAGCTATTGTGCTCTCCCTTTGGAGCTGGTTTTGGTTCTGAGCACTTTGGGCTTCGGCTTTGGTTCTGAGCACTTTGGGCTTCGGCTCTGGTTCTGAGCACTCTGGGCTTCGGCTCTAGCTCTGGGCAGTCTGAGTTTTGGCTCTGGCTCTGAGCAGTCTGTGCTCTGGCTTTGGAGATGTCTCAGCTCTGGCTCTGGCATTCTGTGCTCTGGCTCTGGGCAGTCTGAGTTTTGGATATGACTCTGAGCATCCTGTGCTCTGGCTTTGAAGATGTTCGAGCTCTGCTCTAGCTGCGAGCTCTGCTCTGGCAGTGAGCTCTGCTCTAGCTTCGAGCTCTGTTGTGGCAGTGAGCTCTGCTCTGGCATGTGAGTGAGCTCTGCTCTAGCATGTGAGTGAGCTCTGCTCTGGCGTGTGAGTGGTCTCTGCTCTGGTGTGTGAGTAAGCTCTGCTCTGGCGTGTAAGTGAGCTCTGATCTGGCGTGTGAGCGGTCTCTGCTCTGGCTTTGAGCGGTCTCTGCTCTGTCTTTTGAGCGGTCTCTGCTCTGGCAAGAAGCTGTCGCTGTTCTATTTTTGCCGAGGTTGCGGAGGAAGTAGCGCACATATCTCGAAGCTAACCTTAGGGGTTCTCAAACCCTAGTTTTCAAAGACGAGTCTGATGGAGCTGTTTCGGGCAGTGTTTACATTTTTGAGTTTTTCTTTTCTGTTTTAAATGTAATAGATTAGAATTGGTATTCCACGAATGGGTCACGAAGAACTTTTTTCTTTTATTCTGTTCTTTGCATGTCGTGGTGTTAATCCTTTGTGCTCTTTGCCTGCTGTTTTGTCTTTACTTGTTAATATGTTTTTGTTAACTGCGCATAGACAAGCATGCTAGGTTTATCGTTTTCTTAAGCATGTTTTAGAATTCTGCGAGCATTGCGTTCTAGAAGAGCATGTTTAGGATTATGTGTTGAGCATGATCAAACCTTTTGAAAGAAAAAGACTAAGCTGTTTTTAATAATTTTTATGGTGTTTAAAAATTATTTTAGACCTCCACATGCGGTCTCAAGACGAAGTGATTGAGAATATGAGTAAACGTCCATACGATCGTGGCTTACTTCATGTTTGATTTCACAATTTTGTTAAGTTGAGATTTCTATTAAAAATATTTAAATCCATTTAAGTAGTGGGAGTTATGTGGTAAACGTCCACACGATCGTGGCTTACTCGTATGATTTTCATAAGTACTTTAGAGGATGGATTTTAAATAAGATAACCAAGAGGTTAAATTGAAAGCGGTATGGTCCTAGTGAGTATGCCAATTTCGAGAATTTAATTGTCAAGGTTAAATTGTGGTCGCTGCTTAGATATCATTTCAAGTACAATGTACAACTCCCCATCGGAGTCCTTTCTTGAATATGATATTGTTGGGAACCTTGTGGAATATCCTAATCCTTGTTTTGATGATACCAAAATTCATAGGTCGTAATTGTAATAGACTAGAACTGTTTTGAACTCAAGTGTTAGAATTCGTTTCTAGTTTAGCTTGCGGTTCTGAAGACTGAAGACTGAAGGACGAAGGACTGAAGACTGAAGACTGAAGATACCAACTGAAGTATCAGTTCGGAACTGATTACTTAATGTGTGCCACGTGGACTCAGCGGACTGATACAAAAGTCAAGTATCAGTTGAACATTCTTCCTCGAACTGATCTTCCAACGTTCAAAGGAAGCCACGTACTCACAAAAGTACAGCCGCATTAAATGCAGATATCTCAGGATCTTATCTCTGCATAGGTCATTCCTATTTCGTGGCTACTTTATCAGAGACGTCACATCTCCTGTCCCTCAAGAGAGCCGTTTCCACCAGACAAGGAACCTCGAAGATTGAAGCCTCAGCCCAAATTCGAATTGCTCTCCAACGGAAGAAATCTTGAGGATGTTCTACGCCAACAGATCTATTCAAGAGTTCTCCTACAAATAGCGCTCGAGGATCACTTCAATCTTCACCGATTCAACGACATCAGCTGAAGCTATGCCAAAATTGTTACTCAGCCTAAAGCTTAACCTCCCCAAAGCTTGAATCGAAGAAGAGAATTCCAAAGCCAAAATTAGTCACTGCTGATTACATACATTCTCTTAGACCTTAGGCAAACCTCTGTTTACCCAGAAGCCAAGGTCAAACTTGCTCCAAAGAACTTGTTCTTTGCAGTATAGTTGGCACCCGTTCAAACCTCCTTTCAGACAGAAAGATTTGAGTGTTTGAGTGATTCGGAGTTCAGGAAGGTACTTTGACTCTGAGAGTCTTAGCGCGGGTTGTGCTAAGTAAGAGAAATCCGACACGAGTGAAGTGTGGGTACTGAAGAAGGGTTTTCTTCAGTGGTACGGTTGTGTGCACCCGGCAAGCACACGGTTTGGTTTGCAGTGCACCTATTAAGCACTTGCGGAGTGGATTGTTGGTCTGATCAACCGACCGTGGATGTAGGAAAGGGTTTTTCCGAACCACGTAAAAGTCTCTGTGTTGTTTACAACTTTCAGTTTTACTTTCCTACTTGTGTTATTTCAATTGATAAACTGAATACTGAATAACTGCAAAGAGAAACCTAAGACCAACAACGTGCTCAACCGAGGCTATTGCGAAACAAAGTTTAATTTCCGCTGCGTATGATATCAGTCTGACTGATCTATCTTTTGATAGTCAGGAAGAGTGTTATCATCTCTGTTTTTAGCAAACTCGACTGAAGCCCATAAGTGCATCAGATAAGTTCCAGCAACTTAACTGATAACTCCTTACTGAAGAGCTTTCAGTATCAGTCGTCAACCCTGTTTGCTCAAAATTGTTTTCAGTCAACTGGCGTCACTATTTGCGTGTAAAGTTTCGTTTAGATCTCTAACTGGAGATCCCTCACTTTGAGGAAAAGAAAAATAGCCCATAGATGTATTCCCCCCCATACACCTATTCGAGACCCTCCGGGACCTAACAATTGGTATCAGAGCAAGTTGTTCGCAAGAACACTCTGTATCTAATTAAGTTCTAACTGAACTAGATCCTAATGAGGGTATTTTTTTTTTTTTTGATCAAAATCTTTTCTCAAGATTCCTCTTGAGATTGCTTGCTCCGTGTTCTCTTCCTGCTTCCTGTGTGCTTCTTCTTGCTTTCCCTCCAATGTACAGGAACAAGAAAGACTCATCCAGCGACTATGTCCACATATACTTTCGAGGAATCAACGGACTTGAGATTGGGACGTTGGATTCTGACCAAGACGACAGATTCATCTTTCCAGAAGAAAATCAGAGCCCAACCCACTCACAGTCAGAATGAACGAGCAGATATGATCAAACTCGACTAGAGTATCAACACCTAAGAACGAGATTTGAAAATCTCCTTAGGGAGCACAGACAGATCATCAAAGAGATCGATCATGTGCAAGATGCTCGAAGGATCGTCATGCGCTACTTCATTTCAGATGAAGACGAAGCTGACAGAAGGAATGTTCAAGAGCGCAGACTGATCAACAGACTGAGACTGCTTCAGTCTCAAAAATAAGAACTTCTGCCACGTCTCGAGGAAATAGAGACAGAGTTCAAGTGGACGTCAGAAGTCTTTGAAGAAGTGATTCATGAAGAAACACTTCAGTTCAGAAGAATGATGAAACGAGAAAAAAAACGTGCAACAACAGTCGACAGATTAGTAACCGAAGGAGAACCGGTCATACATTCCAGGGGGAACTTGCACTTCAGTCAACGACTAATCTAGTGGTAGTCACTGTGTAAGCTTCTCTCAACAAATTCACTTGTACTTATGACTGATTTTCTTTATCTTTTTCGACTTAAATGTGTTTAGTCTGACGTGTCATTGCATTTACATTCTCATTCCTTTTTAATTGACACGTGTAAACTTCGTTCAAAAATGGATGACACACGATCACACGATCCCTGCCCTTTTTACTAACAAGCGGAGTGATCCACGTGCCACGTCTCCATTTGCACGGATTTCAAAAGTTTATTGAAACCGTCTTGTGCACGATCTTTCACATTCTCTTCAAAAACGTTTCATCTTCGGAAAAAAGATTTACTCAATCTCAGAGAAATCATTTGTGCAAAACTCTTTGAGTGTGTTATCTCTTCAAGGCTAACAGCAAAAATCCACAGTTCAATCTCTGTGAGAACCCACTTACAGATTTTTGCAGAAATATTCTTCACTCAAAATTTCACATGGCAAAATCAGAATCACAACAAGTTGTATGTTATGAATCCATTGTAACATCTGAGGCACTCTAGAATCTTGCTGAGTTCAACAAGATAAATGAAATCTTGGAACGCCATGGATGGATGAAGTTCATTCAATGCTCAACGGAGTTTCTTCTTGACAAATCGACCATCAGAGAATTCTACGACAACATCAAGACTGGTGAGTCAACTGGTGATCTCAGAACAGAAATCACTGTTTTCACCGATGAAAACTTCTTAGATTCCACGAAGGTCTCCATCAACATCTCACAAGCAGCAAGAGAAGTGTTCAACCTCCCAACTGACTGGACCCGCACCATTCTTCACCGATAACGAAGCCACGAATCTCATGAGAGATGCGCTGATGAGTAATGCGCCTGCCGACCTCAACATCACAAATGTTTTGAGCATATCAAGACTACATCCTCATCTCAGACCAATCGCCAAAATGATCAAGAAATGCTGGTTTGGCACTCTTGGATCTCCTGGTCATCTCTCGAGACCACACATACTGGTGCTGATTGCCCTGATCCAGAAAGGCCCATTCAACTGGGAGAAGGCCTATCTCCAAATCCTTTGCTGAAGAGAAGAAGGAATCCCATTCCTCCAAGCATCTTCGTCAGGGAACTAGAGTTTCATCACTGATTCTTCACGGTGTGAAAGAAACTCGATGCTTCTGGAAGAACACCACTCAAGTGTCTTCCACCATTTGTCTGTTTGAAGGACAGAAAAGCTCAACCAAAGGGAATGTCAGTCTGACAACTAAAATCCCTTTCTCCACTACAGAGCCACGCTACAAGACTCGAGGCTCAATCAAAGGAAGCCTTGACAGTTTGCCATCTCCAGTCAAGATCCTTCTTGACACTCCTCAAAAGTCTCCCAAAGTGGATCCTGAAGAAGCTGCACAGAAAGCTTCAGAAGAAGTGCTGATTCCAAGCACTGAAACATCTCAGCAACAGTCTCCCACCGCTCCTCCACAAGATGAAGGAAATCATCTTGATAGTCAGGAAGAGTGTTATCATCTCTGTTTTTAGCAAACTCGACTGAAGCCCATAAGTGCATCAGTTAAGTTCCAGCAACTTAACTGATAACTCCTTACTGAAGAGCTTTCAGTATCAGTCGTCAACCCTGTTTGGTCAAAACTGTTTTCAGTCAACAGGCGTCACTGTTTGCGTGTAAAGTTTCATTTAAATCTCTAACTGGAGATCCCTCACTTTGAGGAAAAGAAAAATAGCCCATATGTGTATTCCCCCCCCCCATACACCTATTCGATACCCTCCGGGACCTAACAGATATGGTCTAGTTAAGGTCCAACTATTAATTTCCTTTGTCAAAAGGTTAAATTGACATGGATGAAAATTAAACGACTAGGTAAATAGTTTGGTTGAGGGGTTCATGTGTAAATGTCCACACGATCGTGGCTTACTCGTGAGATTCCTTGGGCAGTTGGAGGTTTCATTAATATTGTTTTATCAAAAGGTTACAATAATATTGTTATGAATTATGTGCTTCATGTTCTTACATGTTTAAATTGTTTACTTTAAGATATGTCTATGTCTCCTACTGTTTATTTATTCTTGCAAAAAGTTTTTAACCGGTCCATATATATATATATATATATATGGAAACGCTTTTTGGAGTTTATCTTCATCACAAACTAGCACAATGAAATGCACATTCTATTTGTTCGAACGATGAGACAACTGATGGAAAAAAATGAACTGCATAAAAGGTGGCATGTGACGAATAATGTGGCTAAATGCTATATTATGAGAATAATGTCACAAATCTTGCAACTCTAACATTAGGGCATGGACGATGCTCTTAGCATCATGCTGAATCTCAAGAAAACGTTCGGAGAGTCGGATTAGGCTACTCGTTTAATTTTGATGAGAGTAATCTTGTTATGAACGAGCATAGCTCAGTGCACGAGCATGTCATGCACATGGCAAACTTGTTTGATGGACTTGACTTGCTCAGTGGGAGTATCGACGGTGAGGCAAAAGTCGATATTATCCTGAACTATCTTCCCGAGTCTTTTAATTAAGAACTTTCGCCTCAACGCTGTTATGAGCAAGAAGGATAATACTCTTTTGGAGTTGTTGAATGCTCTAGTTACGGCTAAGAAAGTTATGGGAAAGAGATGTGCAAGCACTTGCTATTGCCAAAGAAGAGCTATCATCTTCGTCGAAAGACGGGAAGAAGAAGGGTCCAAGGGGCAAGAAAGACAAGGAAAATAGTGGGAGTAGTGGTGTGATAAGATTGAGTATTAGAGATTTTTTTTTTCAATACTCAGTTGCTGTAGTAACTGAGACATGTCAGCTCGTTTTCTACTCAGTTGTGAGTAGTAGATAACGAGAGAAACCGCTAATGATTGTTACACCTTGCATGGCTTTTTTTAAGTTGACAAGGAAGCTGAGAAGTGATGAGATGATTGTCTTCATAGGCAACGTGACTAGAGTCGCAGTTGTTGCAATTGAAGACTTGTCTTTAAGTCCTAAAGACATAGTTTAGTTTTTTAGAGTTCCTTATCATGTTCCAAACTTTTGAATAGATGGATCTTATGTCATTTTTGATAGTGGTGTTTCTATCATAAGAAATGACAAAGTTGTCTATTCTGGTATTTTGAACATCTCTCTTCATACTATAACTTGTCTACAAAATACATTTATATTGCATTTACATCATCGAACAAAAGAAAGAGAAAAGTTAAGGCTAATCCCTCATGAGGATCTTACACATATATTGAAACCTTAGATTAGGTCACATCTATCTTAACAGGATCCAAAGGCTCGTGTCTAAATAGTACATTGGATTCAATCCAGGTTGTACCATTTGGAACTTGCGAATCCTGTATAGAGGAAAAGATGGAGACCGGGTCATTCATGGCAAAGGGGATAATGGGCCAATAATGTGTTAGGAATGATCTTTTCATATTCATTGTCAGTGCTTGGGATTCCAACCCAGCTTACTACACCATGTAATCCCTATATAAGATGGTGTGGTGGAGGGAAGAAATAGGTCACTCTTGGAAAAATATGTTCGATGATGAGTTATGCATCTTTGCAATTAGTCTTAAAGAATCAGAAGGTGGTTATTAGCAATGACAAGCGATTCTTAGAAGTGGACTATGTGAATAATAATTCATCCAAGTCAGATATTGTGCTTTAAGAAATTGAAGGCAATAGACAGGCGATTCCATAACCCAAGCCAAGTGTGCAAGTGAATGCACCACAGGACACTGCACAAACCATTGTCACAGCCGTACCACCACCGCTTCGTCGTAGTGGGAGGGTTATCGTCCAACCCGATCGATTTATGTTCTTGGGAGAATCTTCGGATCTTGTCCCTGTCTTGACAACTTTAGACAAGCGATGGAAGATTTAGATGCAGATTCTTGGTACAATGCCATGGTTTCTGAAAAAGAATCCATGACTGCTATGGAGGTATACTGAGAAAACTGAATTACCAGATGGCTTTTTGGCCATAGGTAGTAAGTGGGTATACAAGAGAAAGAAAGATTCGGATGGCGAAGTCGCAGCTTTTAAAGCTAGACTGGTGGCGAAAGGTTATACCCAAGAACAGGGTATAGATTATGATGAGACCTTTTCACTGGTTGCCATGCTTAAGTCCATCCGAATACTCCTTGCCATAGCAGCCCACATGAACCTTGAGGTTTGGCAAATGGATGTCAAGACCGCTTTCTTAAACGGTTTCCTTGAAGAAGGAAGGGATATCTATATGCAGCAGTTAACCCGAAGGGTTTGTGAAGAAGGGTGATGAGCATCTTGTGTGGAAGCTAAAGAAGTCCATTTATGGACTCAAGCAAGCTTCGAGGTCATGGAACAAACGTTTTGACGAGGTCATTAACTCCTATGGATTTATTCGTTGGGAGAATGAAAGTTGCGTGTACCGTTTAGATGTCAATGTTAATGTGGTTTTCCTTGCACTTTATGTTGATAGTATCATCCTAATTGGCGACAATATGGAGTTATTATCAGACATAAAGTAGTGGTTATCCGAACAGTTTCAGATGAAAGATTAAGGAGGTATAGTATACATCTTTGTGATCAAGGTTATAAGGGATCACTAGAATAAGATGTTGGGCTTATCTCGAGTGTCTTACATTGATACTGAGAATACTCGTTTTAGTATGCATACCGCCAAGAAAGGATTGCAACCTTTGAGCTATTGCGTTCATTTATCTAAAGACATATGTCTTAAGATGCCTATTGATGTTGAGGAAATGAAGGCAGTATTCTACGTTTCCGTAGTAGATAGCTTCATGTATGGATTGCTATGTACGAGATCTTATATTTGCTATGCAGTTAGCATGGTTGTAAGATATCAGTGTAATCCTAGTTAAGGACACTGAACTGTGGTAAATTATATTCTCAAGTCCCTGACTAGAGAATAAGGATAGTTTACCAGTTAGACAGCTTAGTTCCTTTTTGGATTATACGGTTTCGGATTTCCAGGCTGACTGGAACAAAGAATAATTACCTCGAGCTATGTGTTTTCCTTGGGAGGTAAAACCTTTTTTTTTTTTTTTTTTTGAGAGAATAAAACCTTTTGGTTTTGACCATTACCTCCAGGATCTAAGAGTGATTTCTAGTTTGCGTGAGAGGATCACCTTCGTGATAACTCAAGTGCAGTTGTGAACTCTAAGGAATCCATGAACCACAAGGGGTCAAACACATGGAGAGTAAGTACCAAATTATACGATTATTCGTAAATCGAGGTTATGTGCTCATAGAATAAATTCTCACATATTGGAGAAACCTACTAATCTTTTCACAGAAGGCTTATCGCAAATGGTCATTGAACGATGGGAATGCGATTGAGGCCACCCACTTAGGAAACTTTAAGTATAAGTGGGAGAAGTGTTAGGTGATTGGTTTTTAGACACATTGTATACTAAAAGTTTGCTTTAGTATAAGTGGAGATTGTTGGATTTGTATACTGAAAGCAAGAACGTTTTATGCTTGTATACAATGATTCCTGTGTTCACTATTTTATTTCCTATCTGATTGTGTTCATGATTGCATATATATGTCCTTTGTCTCTATATAAGTAGATTATATGGTGTGTTGTAGATCACAGAAGCCCATATAACTGGAATAACCTTAAGAGATATAAAATGATCACAGCCAAAATGACTCTAGGACGAGTCGTTGGTTTAGGCTGCAGTATAGATGGAAGGAGTTTGTCTTGACTACTTGTCTATACTGGTACGTCATAACGTATTGATAGGATCACAGTGAGATGTATTCTTCTATCTGACATAAGTGAAGAATCAAGATCTCGGTGACTTAATAGAATCTTAATACTAATAAGATTTCAAATATATATGTTGATTCGTATATCACTTTGACATACTATGGGTGAGAGTTATATAGTAACTTGAGAACTCTATATCTTGGGTGATAGCGGTCAATATATAATATTTGATTATCTGTATTAGTACCCTTATCCGGTATAGGATAATGACATCCCCTTAAGGAGCTCAATAAGGTTTATTGCGTTAAACCCTGCAGGTTGATTAAGTTCAGGCGCAATAATAAAGCTTGAGTGGTGCTGCTTAAGGATTACAAAGAGATTAATTAATTTAAGCTGTCAGAGCTCTAATTAATTAATGGATGTCGGATATTTTAAATACGGAGATTTAATAAGTCTAAATACAAGCCCCGACTCATCACCGACAATAAAGGGGTAAATCAGTATTGATTCTCTAGTGGAATGAATTAATACTTATGAATTAATTATGATTTGGGCTGATCATAGAAATTATTCATTAGAGGCCCATCTTTATCCCTTGTATCTGATCCCTAGACTGGCCCAAAGTCTCCTGAGCCCAGGAAACAGTAGGGGACACCCAATCACAGTTATTGGTGCCCAAGGATTGTATTTTGTCTATAAATACAGCTGTCTGCTCTCAGAATAACACACACAAAAATTAGGGTTTTGAGAAAGCAGAGTGGGGCGACAATACTGAGTAGGCGGCTACTGTCTCTAGGAGTTCTCATAGTTCGTTGTCCTTCCAACGTTGGGAACTGAGCGGGATACAGTTTAGAAGATCAGAGCTGGAGTCAGATTTTCGCAGGAAATCAAGTTCTGGCAGTTTTCGAAGAACGGCCATAACGTCCTCTACAGGACTCCGATTCGGAAGAAACCGGTGGCCACGGAATGCTCTTTCGAAAAGGAAGAAGTTGTATTTCTGGACAAAATACGATTGGATGATGTTTGAGGCTTCAAACGAAGGCTTGAAGTTGGATGACCTGTTCAGCGACGAATTGATGAATTCTTAGGAATTCTTCAGGTATTTCTAACTCCAAGGTGCAACACTTAATTTAATAGGAGCATGCTAGGTTTAATCGATGTATGGTGAATTAAGATAATCCAAGAGACGATCCTCGGGCTAATCGAGTATTAATTAAGTTTAATATTCCTTCATGCAGTGCACCAGTAAGCCCTTGCAGAGTGAAGTTGTTGGTTTGATCAACCGACCGTGGATGTAGGAAGTGTTTTTCCGAACCACGTAAAAATCTCTTTGTTATTTATATCTTTCAGTACTTACGTTCTTAATTGTGCTCTTCCTTTTGTAAACTGAAAACTGATTAATTGCAAAGAGAAACTTAAAACTAACAACGTGCTCAACTCACAGGCTATAGCGAAACAAAAGTTTTCTGCTGCGTGTGTTATCAGTCTGACTAATCTATCTTCTGATAGTCAGTAAGATTTATAATATCTTTGTTTATCAAACTCGATTGAAGCTTTACGTGCATCAGTTAAGTTCTTTTGACTTAACTGATAACTCCTTAATGAAGAGTATTCAGTATCAGTCGTCAACCCTGTTTTGGTCAAAACCCTGTATATATTTATTTATGAAAATTATACATATACTAATATAAATTTAATTGATCAGGACAAGCTTATGAAGTTGCAAACTGAAAACATTGAAGATGAGGAGGGTCCAATGTCAGAAGATGAAGCTTTTGTCAAGGTTCTTGGGGAGGAAAAATCGAGTCGACTTCGTTGATGTGGAGATGGATTGAAGCCACCATCCAAAAGAGGAGAGAGGATTAATCTTGATTTGCAAAAGGAGAATGAAGAGCTGAAGAAAAAGAATGAAGAGTTGGCCTCTCGATTTGAGTCTTTAGAAGCTCAAATTAGCAATCATGAAGTGAATCCACAATCTCAAGTAGAAGAACTTTTGAGAGCTCAACTCCCTGCTATCATCCAAGGCCTAAAGCAAAGTCAAGTCCCACATTCTAATTAGTGAAATATTAGTTGATTAAATTTATCTTTTATTTATTAGAAAGACATGATTTTATGCTATTTGATATATATGCTTCTTCCTCAATTTTACAATTTCTTATTGACTTTTTAGAGTTAAGCATGATCACGCTTAAAATTTGCAGCAATACTGATAAATTAACGTGATCAGTGATCACGTATTTACTTGAATAAGCTTCGCATCAATTTTGCAATTCGATTCTGTTGTTCTTATAGAAGATAAACGTGATCACGGTGTTTTTTAAATAAGCTTCTACATCAAATTCAGAATTCATTTTTTAGAAATAAAATGTGATCACGCCTCTTTTGTTAAAAAAAGGCTTCTAATATTAAAATAATACATATAATGACGACATCAAGAGCATTAGTGACAAATCATTTATTGTTATTACACTATTATTGTGACCACTTTTCAATATTTTTTTGTTACTAAATGATTAAGATTTTGTGACAACACTTATAGTGATAATAATATGTCACTAAAATTAACAACTATAGTGGCCAAACAAACTACTTTTAGTGATGCAATAGATGTGTCACAACAAATCTTAATTTTTGTGACAATTAACAATTTTAATTTTTTTGTGACAATGATTATAGGTGACTATTAAATAAAATTTTAGTGACAAAAATCAATTGTAACTATATGACGAAAAATTTATTGACGCTTATGCTTTTTCGTCTCTATAATCATATATGTATAGTAACGATTATAACATGTGACTAAATGATTACGTTTTAATGACGATAAAAGCATGCGACTATATGCTGGTTTATATAGTGACGGTAAAAAATATATCACTAAATGAGAAAATTATAGTGACGATAAATACATTGTGACTATTGCCTGGACAATTTAGTGACGTTTGTATCGTGTCACTAAATTACATAATTATAGTGACAACAATATCATGTCACTACAAACAGAAACTATTGTGACAAACTTCAAACGTGGCTACAAATTTCAAAATATAGTGACAAAAATAAAATCGTCACAATTTAATTATATTCAGTGGCAACATCATCCGTGACAATAAATAGATTTACAGTGACAATATTTTGTCGTCGTCACTGTAGCTTTTAGCGACGGTTGATATAGCTGCAACTTACCGACGACCACAAAAATTGTCACTAAGATGCTTTAGTGACGACTTTGGCACATATAGTGACAAAAATTATCGCCACTAAAAGCCTTTTTTTGTAGTGAATGGTGGCTGATGTCGGCCATAGGTTTTGTAATATTTGAGGGGGGTTTTTTTTTTCCAAATTAAACTATAGCGTAAAATCTCAAATTAATCTATTACTTATGAAACAAAACAAAATACATGGTTCAACTGAGAATTAAATATGCTACAACATAACATAAGAAAAAATCAATAATAATAGAAACCTGGTCTGTGCATAGGCTAGTTAGGTATGTGGTGTATTTTTTATTATCGGCTTAAAGTTATTCACTATGCCTTTGTGTAATTGGTTATGAGCTGTTTGATAAGTGAAATGAGCCTCCATTATCACAGTGTCCTCATCTGCGTCATTCGTATTGGGTGGAAGTGGTCTACTTTCCTTCCTCTGCCCTGATAGTTTTCCCATATCAAAACTTGAGTTTTCCGGGTATGCCCCAAGCGCATTATAGAATATTAGATGCAAATTGTCATAGACATGCCCAGAGACATACTACCAATGCTCGCATCAGCCACATTTTACGAGTGGGAGATCTCCACACTTTTGCCCACATACTATTTGTAACTTGACTTTTTCCAAAACGTTATCGGCCTAATAATATTCAGAGTTTGGCTAAGTTATTTTTAGTTTAGGCATGTAGCACAGTTGTTAAGTTCATTTTAGACCTCACGATTTGTTACCCCCTTACCCAACATCGACTCAGCACATACCATGTATATAAAGGCAATAAAAAATAGATGTAAGAAAATGACATTTCTTAAATTTAATGTTGCAGGCCTAAGCAAAAAATGATCTTTGTCCGGTTCCAACTCCGGCAAAGAAAATAAATATGTAAAGTAGAAAATTAAGATGTCTTTCGGCCTTGTTTCTTCACTTCGCTCAATACATGAATAATAAACAAAGGAACAAAAATTAAAGAATTGTGGCGGAGGAGGGGGTCGAACTGGAACAACAATCTCCGGCTTTGAATGTCTCTTCTGATTGAAGTTGCTTCTATATTTATAGAGAGGCAGTGGGCTGGGGCCTTGGCCCAGGAATCATGGCAGGTCTCTGTGGGTTAGGGTTGACGGAAGATACTTTCCTTCGACGTCAAATCCCAGTATTTGCAGATCTCTTTCGCTTTGGCAAGAATCTCCCTGGCAAGGTAAGTGAATTTATTTCCTTTTCTTAATGCGCATCAGAGTCCTCATCACCTTGCCCTTGTTCCGTCAAATGCATGTATCTCTCTTTGGCCTCATTTCCTTTGCCTTCGGTTCCTTCGCTCAGGTCCAGTTTGTGTCTTCTGGGTGTCATGCCCTGAGCACGAACCAATCCGACATGGTACTTAGTCTGAGCAGAGTGCAAGGACGTTTTGCCCACCAATGACTTTGAGTGTTTGTCTCTCTTGCAAAATAAAACGTGTTCTGCCCTCATCGTTCCCGCACGTTGCACATCCCTGTGCCCTACAACATGTCCTCCCAGACACAAAAAACGCAAAAAAAAAAAGACTCAATATACAAAATATGTACTCAAAAGAGCATGAAAAATGCCTCGTCGCTTACCTTTAAAATTCATGTGAATGTGTGGTCACATTTAGTACAATGAATTTAGTACAATAATGCATGACATGAATTTGACAAAATAGCCACCAAATTAACACATTGATTTTCAAACACAATTGGAGAGAAAAATTCAGCAAACAAGCAAGTGCATTTTGAGATGAATTGAAAAAGGTTCGAGGCTACACAAAAATGAAAAAGAGGTAAACATTCATATTGAATTACATAGTGTATTGTTGGATGTTAATTCATAATTGATTAGTTAATACTCCCTCTGTCCCGCCGAAATTGAGGCATTTATTTTAGGCACAACATTTAAGGAGTTAGTGTTTAATTGTTTAAGTATGTTTGTAGATTTGTGGTTAAGTGATTATTTATGTAATTAATGGTTTTGAATTATTTTTTTGTTTTAAATTTAAATTAATTAATCTGAAGTTTATATTTATTTGTTATTTACTAATTAATTTTTTTTTACATTAATATAGTCCCATGTTCAACCTTGGCCTTAAGTCGAGCAGTTGCATCTCCAACCTAGTGCAACATTTTCTGCATTTCGTCGAATCATCTGACCAACACCAACAATTCCTTGGCTCCACCAACATCTTCACCATTACCCTAATCTCCATCAGCAAACAACATACAAACCTCGAATCTTTAGTGAAAAAACAGAATTGTTGATAAAAAAAATGAGACGTGAATCGTGCACAGGGAGACAACGAGAAAGTGTGTGCACAGAGGTTAGGCATTAGCCGAGGCAACAGCAGACAGGCGGAGGAGGGTAGGGCGAGTGACGCACGATAAATATGCGCCAGATTCATTCCCAATTTTTCTCCTTAAACCCTAGATCCGTAAAAATTATTACCATCTTCCTTAGCACCACCCTCTGTGCGTCCCTCAAGCAACCGTCACTGTTCCTCTCGCCTCCGTCAAGCGACCGTCGCCGTCGCCGACTTTCATTTCCACCAGAGTGAGAGAGGAGAAGAATTAGAGATTCTATTCCCAAGAGCCCCTACAATAGCGTGCTCTTGTGATTCCTTTGTGGATATCTGAGTTGAAGTAACTTGTTATTGTTAGGTTCAACCAGAGTAGCAAGACTCAAAGGAGGAGTTAGAGGAAGAAGAGATAAATAGAGAGAGTGTGTGGAAAAGTGAAATGAAAGTAAAATTAAAGATAGAATAATGTGTTTAAGAAAAAATAAGGGTGTAATTAATTAGTAGTTGTAATTAGGGTCTTAATTTCCCTAATTTATTCCACAAAAAATGACTCAACTTCGTTGGGACGACCCAAAAAAGAATACGACTCAACTTCGTTGGGACGGAGGGAGTATATTATTATTTGACTAGTTAATAGATCAATTAGTATTTGACTATCAAGAGAATAGTAGAATAAGAGCACCAATTAATCACCTTTGTTTATTGTATATATTTAATTTGGGGCATGAATTATTGTGGGTTGAACTCAATGAAACTATGTATAAATGATTTAAAGACATAATTAATCAAAATTAGAGGTTGCCGCCCATGATACAAAGTTGTCGCCCGTGCCGCAACCTCTGATTTTGACTAATTATTTCTTTAAATTGTTTAATCATAGTTTAATCATGAATTTAATTTAATTTAATTATTGATATAACTAACTCATGATTAGTGCTACACAGAAACAAAAAATAGGTAAACATTCATATTATAGTTTAATTTATGGTATTTATATGTTAATAATTGTTATACGAATTAAGCTTGAATTACATGTAAGTTGAATGTATTAATATGAAATTTCTATTTATTATATGAATGTATTTATTATATGAATGTATTAACATGTAAGCTTGAATTACATATAATTGTTAATATGAATGTATTTATTATATTAATTTAACATGAATTGATGGGGTGATGAAGGAGGGCAGAATACTACTTCTTGGCAAACCACAGATACAATACATTCCTGGACATCTTGTAATCAATCCGCGCGCGGGTGACCAATCTTGGAAGAACGTCGCGTCTCAGTCAGGGAAAATTGGGATCAACAACCAAACGCGGCGTGTGGTGAAGAACGGCCTTCTTGGATCAACCACCAACTACAGCGCACGGTGAAAAATGGCTGAACAATGCTTCACTGAACATGGAACCTTGGAAAGAATAAGGAGAACATTAAGAGTTACCCATAGATGAAGATGAGATGGGTGAAGAAGAAATGGATTCGGATGCCACTTAAAGCATGTCTAATGACGAACGAATAGGATTTATGCATATTGAGATTGTAGGGTTGGTGAATTGTGAAGGTGTGCTACCCCAGATTAATTTCCTTGATAAACGCAAGGGCACGAAGCAATCGGGTAGATCGTGATGGTGCTAATGATGATAATGATGATGATGATGATGATGATGATGATGATGATGATGATGATGATGATGATGATGATGATGATGATTCAACTAAACTAACTAACTGGTTGGTTCCAATGATTCCATTAGATGCTGCAGCCTCGCTTGCCAACTTTGAATATGACCTGTCTAGAGTGACCGAACTCAGGAAGAATTCATATTACAACAACAAAAATGATTTGGTTGTTGATGTCGGGTTCTAGAACATGCGGCAAAGTGCAGAAGCTATTTTTCATAAATATGATCACAAACGTTGTTACTTTAAATGCAAGCACTCGGAGAAGTTCTCATTCGAGGTACGTGCATCGTCCCACGATAATGGAGCATGTTGGGACATCTATAAGTTTATTGGTGAGCACACTTTCTCCCATGAGGTTGGTCGTGTGATGTGGATAAAGGCTCAATATTGCAGCCTATTTAGCTAAAAAAAAATGCATGCCGATGGAGATCATGAAGCCCAAGGCAACTGTGGTGGAGCTACAACGTGAATTCAGTGTGCACATCAAATACAATGTGGCTTTATGGGCATGAAATTAGACAATTGAGATGATATACGGTCAACATGATCAATTATTTCTTATGCTGCCTAAATATTTTCACATGTTGAGGCAACTGAAGTCCGGGTCGTTGGTGGAGATGGGCGTGGGATTCGATGAGAGATTTCGACAGTGTTTTATTTCCCACGACAACCTCAATCCACGGGCGGCAAGCTCTTTATTTTGATAATTTTAGCTATTAAATCACCTGACTGCGCTTCTACTACAATATTATGCTATTCTCATCCAATAAAATAGTATATATACATGTGATTCTGATACCATAAATTAACAATTAAATCTTGAAACCCTAAAACATGCTTTAAATTATTAAATAAAATTACTAAAAAATATATAGAAACATGATTAATTAACGTTAATTTAATAACAACTTTCCAATACATTATTTAATTAATTCGTAATCAATTGATATAATAAAACACAAATTTTATATTAAATCACCCACATGTTTTCCCTGAGTTTTATTAATTCACCCTACATGTTATTCATGCTCAATTAATATAACAATTAGAAACATGATTCCCATACCATAAATTAAACTAGGGTTAAGGTGCAGATAGGCCCCTCAAGTGGAGGCCCTTAGAGCGTTTCAGTCCCCTTACTAACTGTGTGTGCAAATTGGCCCCCGAACTCAAAAAAACGGTGCAGATCGGCCCCTCTGACTTAACACCGTTATGGGCCGTTAGTCAAGGGAGCGATCTGCACCGTTTTTTCGGAGTTCAGGGGCTAATTTGTACCTTTTAACTTTTTAATTAATTCATCTCTCTTGCTCAAAATTTGATCGTCGTTGTCGCTGATTCAAGCTCTGGCGAGGCCGGCGGAGGGCGCCGCCCCTTTTTTTCTCTCTTGGGCCCTAAACCTCGGAGCTCGCTCGAATGCACACGCTTAGCGTCAAGGACGAGCCCTAATTCTCCCATTCCGTTGGAAATCACCGCCGCAATATCCGGTGAACCCGCCGCCTGGCTTTTCTCGATGAGGAGTCGCTTAGCTTTTCTCGATAAGGAGTCGCCTCTTTCTCTCAAATCTGGCGAAATCCGGTGATAAACGCCGACGATGCCCGTCGCCATCTACACTATCGGCGTGCAGTTGAAGAAGGACGCCTTCAAATCAGAGACCATGGCCAACATGATCTCGATCTCGATCGGGGTCACGATCACCGCCTACGGCGAGGCGAAGTTCGATTCGTTGGGGGTGATTCTGCAATTGGGGGCGGTGACGTTCGAGGGAGAATTCGAGTTTCCATTTCGATTATGTGATTTTCGGGAGCAATGACGCCGATTTGGAATTCCCGATTTGGGGCTTGGGAACTTGATTTCGTGATTTTCCTCATCTGATGGCGATTGACGCCGGAAAAGTTGGTCGGAGAAGATGAGATGTGATTTTTTTTAATGAACGGTGTGCAGATTAGCCCCCGAACTCCAAAAAGGGAAAAGGTGCAGATTATCCCCTGAACTCCAAAAAAACGGTGCAGATCGCCCCCTCTGACTAACGGCCCATAACGGTGTTAAGTCAGAGGGGGCGATCTGCACCATTTTTTTGAGTTCGAGGGCCAATCTGCACACACAGTTAGTAAGAGGACTGAAACGCTCTAAGGGCCTCCGCTTGAGGGGCCTATCTGCACCTTAACCCATTAAACTATAATAATTACCTATTTTTCTTTTTTCTTTAGCCTCAAACCTTTTCAGTTCAACTCAAAATGCACTGCTCTCTTGTTTGCTAATTTTTTCCTTCTCTAACTATGTTTAGATGCCAATGTATTAGTTGGTGATAATTTATCAAATTCATGTCATGCATTATTATTATACTAAATTTACTGCAGTAGATGTTACCACACATTCACGTGAATCTTAAAGGTAAAAAGCTGCAAAAATGGTGTACTATGGAAGTAATTGCATTAATTTTGGGAAAAAAAGAGATTGCTGATAGCAGGTTATATTTTCAGTTGAACCATATATTTTTTTCATAAATAATGGATTAATTCGAGAATTTAAACTATAGTTTATAAATGAAAATAAAGTAAAAAACCCTTAAATATTACACAACCTTTACCAACATCAGCCACTAAAATAAATAAAAAAATTCAAATAATACATATGATTGACCGACATAAGAAAATAAAAGGTAATAATACATGTTTTTTTTTTACATTTTTCTTATATAATTGTACTTGTGTAATAGAAGTGTCAGGCTTTTCACAAAAAAAAAAAAAAACAATAATAATCCATGAACATCCTAGGGTTTATTAGGAAGTTCACTATAATTTGAGCATATCGTCAAGTTTTTTATATAAAGATAGACATTTTTATTTACAACTTAATAATCTGAGAATTTTTATGTATTACTCCTTTCGTCCACAATGTCATTGTCACTTTTATCGTTTTGGCCTGTTTATAATATTTTTTGCCACTTCTATTTATAGCAAGAGGGTTTAAAAACTCCGTTCACAATAATAATGAGACTCAAACTCCACTTACAATAATATCTATTATTATTTAATTTATTATTCATTACTTTCTTAAAAGTTATGTCGTCGATAAAGTGATAATGATATTATGGATGGAGAGAGTAGACTTTTTTCTGTTTTGGATACTTTTCAATTTAATTAAAAGAACTTGAGGTTTATTGTGATTCCCCTATATTGAGTAATACTTTTTGAGGACGATAGAAGGGAATTTGCATATTTTTCCTATTGTTCTTTTGTTATACGTACACGTCAGTTGAAGTGAAGTTTTCATGACAACCAAGGGCCAGCTAGCTTTTCACAATTATTACAGATGATTTTGTGAAAATATTGTATTAGGATAAGTTGTAAACTCATTTTAATCATTTATCCATTTATAAACATTCACATCGTATTCAACATGTATAAAACATGCACACGCCGTATTGGACATGCACGATATTTACTTTTTAATTACTCCCTCCGTCCCAGGAAGCATGACACACTTCTTTTCGGCACCAGAATTAAGAAATTGGTATTTTGTATGTTAAGTGTGATTGGTGAAAAAGTGAAAATGTGAATAAAGGGTAAATGTTTTGCCATTTTTAGAAATGTGTCATGCTTCGTGGGACGGAGGAGTATTTATTTAAGATGCATTTTCTTTGCATTGTAAATTTATCATGAGAAAAAGAGAGATAAGTAAAATTTTACTCTTTAAATTCTTTATTTTTTTCCTCTCATTTCCTACAAAATAAAATTTAACCCTTACTCATTCATCTTTTTTACTAGAAAGGATGGATAATATTATCACACTAAAAATAGAGGAATAATATTATCCTTCCTTTGTAGTGAAAATGAGGAATGTGTAATGGTCAAATTCTAATTTTTAGGAAATGAGAAAATAAATAAATAAATAAATAAAAATTTAAAGGGTAAAATTTTATTTATCCCTCTTTTCCTATGATAAATTTATTATCACACTAAAAATAGAGGAATAATATTATCCTTCCTTTGTAGTGAAAATGAGGAATGCGTAATGGTCAAATTCTAATTTGTAGGAAATGAGAAAATAAATAAATAAATAAAAATTTAAAGGGTAAAATTTTTTTATCCCTCTTTTTCCCATGATAAATTTACAACCAAAGAGAACGCATCCTTAAAGTTATAAGGAAAATAAAGAAATCAAGTTTAAATTTTTATATACTTTTTAAAATTAATAATGTTAATAATATTATTAAAGTATTAAAATAAAATAAATACATAAAATGAAAAATCATATTAATAAATATATAAAATGAAAATTCATAATTAAAGGCCACGAGGGACCTGCATTTATGTTAGAAAGATGTAGGCGTGAGAAATGGAAAATTAAATTGGTTGAAATTATTTAATATGTGATGGGCTGGAATCATAAATACAGGAAAATGGGGTTAGGTGTTGCGTGTCACACATTCACATCTCGACATGTCAATCTAGTATTAGGAAACCGGTGATTGCACTTTTATGACAAGTAGGTTTTCGAGTAGGTCGATTGTTTTAGGCAGCTTGCTTCAAGTGATACCATATGATCGAATGTTTAAAAACAAAATAATTAAATAAATTTGTAATTAATTAATTTATTAAAATAAATAGTACTCCAGTCCCGCAAAGTTTGAGCAATTTTTTTACACGAATTTTAAGGAGTTGGTATTTTGTGTGTTAAGTGTGGTAGGTGAAAAAAATGAAAATATGAATAAATGAATTTTTTTTTGATAAATTACATAATTGAATAACGAAATTTAAAGACCACGCAACGGAGGCCTTAAACCCAGGACCTCAGATCTTGTCATACAAGGAAAGTGTTCAAGCTTCGCGGGACAACTCGAAAATAAATACTGCTCAAATTTCGCGGGACGGAGGGAGTAATAAATTAGTTTGAATTATTTTTGTTTATTAATTCATTTTATCACTCAAAGTAAATACTCCTATAATTAATATACAATATATAGATATTATTTTATGTTTGATCTAATTTTTTAGAGATATTCTATCATATTTCCTCCGTCTCGATTATAACGTCTTAATTTCCTTTTTAAGATGTCCCATTTATAACGTCTCAATCCAAAATATAGAATAAATTACTTTTATCTCTATCATCACTTATTTTATCTTTCTCTTATATTTTTACTACTTTTTTTTTAATTCTCTTCTCATTTACTTTATTTACATGCCTTTTCCGCTCTTGCACAGATTTTCTTTTTAGACGGGTACTCTTTTTCTTTTTTAAGAATTTTAATTCCCTCGCGGGTTTGCCTAAGAAAGGTTTTAACGAGGTTCGACCCTTAGTTTGCTATCTCCTGTGCTCTCAAGGGTTTCTAGGTTTTTTCTTTATTCTTTTAATATAAGTCTTATTTTAATTACTTTATTTTATTGGGGCGTTATAATTGGAAATGAAGGAGTATTACAATTTTATATATTAGGATTATGAGTAAAATTTTGAAGTAGCCAAAATGAAGCATAAAACACAATTTATGGCCACACATTGAAAAAACACAAATTTTGGCCATTTTTATTGATTTGGACGTTTTTACCCTTAATGAGGCGGACCGGGTAGGATCAGGCACGCGGGTCGCGTGCCGGGTCGGGTTAGGCACTTATGGCACTATTAGTGTCATAAGTGCCAAGATTTTACTTTGATTTTATTTTGGATTTCCGATGGCACTTATGGCACTAATAGTGCCAAAAGTGCCAACGGAAATCCAAAATAAAACCAAGTAAAATAGTCATTTGAGCACTTATGGCACTAATAGTGTCATAAGTGCCATACGTGCAACACAAATACAGAATCAACATCATTTAAACCCTAAATGGAACATCTAAACCCTAAATGGAACATCTAAACCCCAAATGGATAATCTAAACCCTAAATTGAATATCTAAACCCTAGGGGGAAGTGTGCACTTATGGCACTAATAGTGCCATAAGTGCCATACGTGCAACACAGCTCAGATCAGATCAAATCTGTCGATGGCTGAAATCGAAGGAAGCGGAGATCAGATCTGCAAATGGAGGAGGTGGTGCAACAATCAGATCAGATCCACCGCCGCCGCCTCATCAGATCAGATCCACCGTCGCCTCATCAGATCAGATCTGCCGCCGCCTCATCCTCCGCCAAGCGGCGCGCTGGAGAGAGAGAGAGAGGGAGATGAGAAAGACAGAGGCGAGAGCGGCAGCCGCTGGAGAGAGAGAGGGGGAGGATCTCCTCCACCGCCGCCGCCTCATCCTCAACTCCGACGAATTCTGCCCAAGCGGCGCGCTGGAAAGAGAGAGAGGGAGATGAGAAAGAGAGAGGAGAGAGCGGCAGCTGCTGCCCGCTGGAGAGAGAGAGAGAGGGAGATGAAAAAGAGAGAGGAGAGAGAGAAGGGTAGAATAGTCATGACATACAAAAAATGGCCAAAATTTATGTTTTTTCAAATGGTGGACAAAATTTGATGTTGTATGTTGAATAGGGCCATCCGGCCCTATTGTTTCTTAGGATTATTGACTTGAAAGTATACAAACTATAGATTATTTTTGACATTGCATAGAACGTTAAAAGTTGTCACATAATACATAAACTTTCTCTCCAATTAAAAATGAATCGATGCTGAATTTGAATACATGGGCTTGATTTGTGACATGTTGATGTGTGTTTGAATTATTATGTAGTTGCGATTTGGAAGAAGTTTCAATATCATATCAGCTTCAATTTAGGAGAATTTCATATTCGTGATAAAATTAAACAAATTAAAATTCATGTATTATTTGATAACTATTAAAAATTATATGCAATTCCAAAAAATAACCTCTCTAATTCATATACCTACAATGCCAATAATTAATATACGTACCTATTAGTAAATTATGTTATTTTAGTGGTACACGTTGGACTAATATTGAGACTATGGACGTGATTGCTATAAATGTAAAGGTGTTATCTTAGGTATATTATGACTTTTTTTCGAGAATTAGTCGTATAGGCGGAATTATACTGTCCGCCACCTTATATTTTATTAAATTGAGGTTTATTATAAAGTGAAAAAGAAAAAACATCCCTTGAAAGCACAAAATGCAGACTAAGGGTACAAAAACTTAAAAAGCGAAGGAGAAGAACTCAAAAAGGAAAGTCAGGATCATTATCCAAATCATCCGACCAACGCCTATGGACGACATTATTCATTGTAATCATACTAGGCCTATTGGTAACGTCAACCACAAACTCCATCGGTTTGTTATCCATTTCTTCCGCATTCCTGAGACGACTTTTAATACAACCTTCTGGAATTGCATGTATAGGGTCTCGTCCCTTTACCGAGCCCTTTGGACGACCACGTCCGCGCTTCTGCTCCGAGAGCAACTGCATCCCCTGATTAACTTGCTCCTCTAACCTAATAATACGACTCGCCATGTCATCCGGAGAAGAAATGGATTTATTATCAAAATCAACTTCCTTAATCGGCGAATTAACCCGCTGGCTCGCTGAATCTTCTGCCCCAACTACCGGTTGTTGCTCTGCCACAGCTCCACTATTCGTTCCAGAATCCAACTCCAAAGTTCCCTCTACATTCGAGCCCTCCTTATCACTAGCCTTGTCCGTGTGAGGCGACCCAACATTTTCTTCCTCATGTAAAGGCTCTGCTTCATAATTGGAGTCCGCAATGATAGTCTCCTCCACTTCCTCTTCCTCATCCTCATCTAGCGCTTGATATCGGTTAGCATCCCCCGCCAGAGGGAGATCATTTTTCTTAAAAGGTGCCGCGTCTAGAAGATCAGGACCTGATAGAGGTTTAAGAATATCAACTTTGGGCTGCCATGCAGGAGTCGGACCCTCTTCCTTATCAAGATTCTTCACAACCACAACAGGAGACTCAGTGATCTTTTGCTTGCTCGTGGCTCTCTCAGCTCTCCGGCATTTATCCGTTGAATGACCTGTAAGTTTACAACGCGAGCAAAAAAGGGGCATAGATTCAAAACCAAACTCAATGTAGAACGATCTATCGCCGTCATCAATGTACATCGAGTTGAGAATAGGCAAAGCCATGTCAAGTTCCACCAAAACCCGCGCAAAGTGTCCCACATGACCAGTTGCGGAGGCATTATCAATTCGCATAGGATGACCAAGCACACGACCTATACCAGCAATAATCACCGGAGTCCATAACTCCACAGGGAGATAATATATCCGAACCCATACCTGAGCCAGAGACGACACTTCCTTATACGGATCGAAATACCTAGTCCATTCACGGAAGTGTACGTGGCCGATTGACAGTTGGAGAAAAGAACTCCCCTTAGCTTTCTTTTTCGCTTCCATCGTCAAAAATTTAACAACGAAGAATCCCTTAGCCATGGGCACCAGTTGACAGTCGGCGCACTGCCATATGGTTCGAAGTTCATGAGAGAGGTCGGCGAACGTGCGTGGCTTGTCCCCTTTACGTTGGATAAGTCTACCGATTAGTGCAAATTGAAACTCTTCCAACTTTGTTTGATATTCCGATTTGGGCACTGAAAGGGTGACAACCTCTCTTTGTCGCTGTATTTGAAGGCTTCGGAGGCCATATGCTGCAACATCCGGCTTCTTAAGGGATTTGGGTTGGACTTTATCAGCTACTTTGGCAGCGAAAGAAACAGCCGGAGCAGAACCCGGCACCTGCGCTACTGAAGTCGGCAGCGGCTGTATCAAACCAGGGATGGCCTGGTGAGGCTCACCGATCAAACTCTGCGCCGGTGAAAAACCCGACGAGCGCTGCCCAACAGCCACTGCGCCGGAAGAATAACCCGGCTTTACGAGAGGCGGGTGCTGAGACGGAACATTGGCAGGGGAATTAGATCGAGACCAGTCAAAATTAGAAGAGACCAGGGGAAGATTGAGGCCCCCCTTGTCACGATGGACTTCCGGCGAACTCGAATCCATCACCGGCAGGAGCGCCGGTGGAGAGTCTGGATTCGCGGCCGGCCGGAGAAGAGCCCTCGCGGTGGGAGAGTCTGGAGTCTGGATCAGTGAAGAGCCCTCGACGGAGGAGAGTCTGGAGTCTGGATCGGAGAAGAGCCCTCGCGGTGAGAGCCCTCTGGATCGGCAGGCCCGTCGTGCTATCAGCGCCGCCCACCGGATCGAGAATCCGAGCAGATGAGAGACCGTCCTGGAGCGCGGCCGGCCGGAGAAGCGGTGGGGAGCTGGAGAAACAGTGGAGCCGTCCAACTCGGCGTGCTGCCAAAGTCGCTGCGTGCTGCCAGCTTTTCTTCACTCTCTTGCTCTCGTTCCAAATCCCATATATTTCTCTCTTGTCTGGATCGGCAAGCGGCAGACCTGGAGTCGCGGCGTGCTCTCAGCCGCGCTGTGCAGGTCGCTGGTCACCGGTCGCCGGAGGGCCTGGAGGCGTGAAGCGAAGGCCGGACCTGGATCGGCGTGCTGCCAAAGTTTGGCGTGGGGGACAAAAAGCTTGTGCTTTTTTTCATGGAGGAGGGAGTAGTATAATTCGAGCGGGTTGAGAAGTAAACTATAGAGATTTTTTTGTTTTCACTGTCCGCCACCTTATAAACAGTAGAGTTAATATATAAAATTATCCACTTTCATATTGTAAAGATAAAAATTGTCCACTAAGATAAAAATAATAAAACTATCCACTTTTTGATTGAAAAGACAAAAGTACCATCCTTTAAATATATGTACTCTCTCTCTCTCTCCAGGTACGCATCTTTCTCCTCTCTCATTCTCTTCTCTCTCTACACTCTTTTTTTCTCTCTCTCTTTACGTCACTCTCTCTCTCAATTTCGTCTCCCCACCGCCGACTTCCGCCCCTCCTCCACCAACCTCGCCGACGTCCTTCGCTACCACATCCTCCTCGAGTTCATCTCCCTCTCCGACCTCCGCCGCATCCCGCCCTCCGGCAAGTTCGTCACCACTCTCTTCCAGACCACCGGCTGCGACGCCGCCAACTCCGGCAGCGTCAACATCATCTTCGACCTCTCTTCTAGCACCGTCACCTTTTACTCCCCCAGCGTCCAACGTCACCCTAGCTCCTCTCCCCAATCAAAACCCTACCTTACAACATCTCCGTCTTCTCCCTCAATTCGCAGAAAACACCCCACTCTATTAACGAATTCATATTAATTCTTGCTACCTAGGTAGGGATTAATGATTTACTTTTTTAGGGATTCACATATCATTAAGCAATGAATCTAAAAAAGTAAATTATTAAGCAAGATGTGAATTCTTTTTTATTTGATCTGCGAATCCTTAGGGATTTTCTAATGTTCTTGAATTCACATTAATTCACAATTAAATTTATGAATTCACATTTTAATGTTTATGAATTCACGATCAAATTTATGAATTCACAATAAAAAAATTCTGGCTGTGAATTAAAATTTGATTGTGAATTCGACTGGTTGTGAATTCACAATCAAAATAAATTATTGTTGTGAATTAAATTTTGGTTGTGAATTCGACTGATTGTGAATTCACAACCAAAAAATTCTGATTGTGAATTAAATTTTGGTTGTGAATTCACACCCCGTCGAATTCACAACCAAAATTTAATTCACAACAATAATTTATTTTGATTGTGAATTCGACTGGTTGTAAATTCACAATTAAAAAATTCTTATTGTGAATTAAAATTTGGTTGTGAATTCGACTGGTTGTGAATTCACAACCAAAAAAATCTGATTGTGAATTCGACTGGTTGTGAATTCACAAACAAAAATTCTGGTTGTGAATTCGATTGGTTGTGAATTCACAATTCACAACCAGTATGAATTCACAACCAAAAACTTTTGGTTGTGAATTCACACTGGTTGTGAATTGCGGGATTTTTTAAAGGGGTGATGTAAAGTGGACATTTTTTTAATTTTTAATGTGAAGGGTATTTTGGTAACAGTGGACATTTTTTAAGTTTTTTATTTTAGTGGACATTTTTTATCTTTGCAATATGAAAGTGACCATTTTAAAAATCCACTCTAAAAAGTATCCCTTTATATATAATACATATTTTAATAAAATAATTAAATGTATTGTGAGTGGAGTAAGTGTCTCATTTTATTGTGAATGAAAAATTTATCAAAAATATATTGGATACATTTTATATGAACGGACGAAAATGAAAAAATTGAATACATTTTATGAGGACGGTGAGAGTAGTTTATATCATTAACTATTGGTTATTTAACAAAAATAGTATATGAACTATTAATAATTCAAATAAATAATTATTGAAAATTAACAAATATACCCTAAATTATTGATGATTACCATAAAACACACATATTATTTGAAAACCGATACTACCTCCATCCACTTAAAATATACTATTTTGGGTTTGACACGAATTTTAATAAAATAGACAATTTAAATAAAATAGATGATAGATATGTTTTTAGTAGGCAAAAGGTCCGATAATTTAAAAATGAGTGGTAATATATGGTTGAATTAAGTGGGTGGTCATATAAAAAGTGAGTGGTTGTAGTATAAAAATTAAAGTAGGGTACGAGAAACATGAGTCAATTCTTTTGGGCACGGAATTTTAAAAAAAAAGTAATATTTAGCCCACGTTTGGTTGGATGTTTTTAGAGGTTGGAAATTAATTCAATTAATTGAATCCATCACTTGTTGTTTGGTTTGGGTAATGAGTTAATCATTACCCTGAGTTAACCATTACCCTTACTTGAGGATAATCAAATCACCCAATTTGTTACCCTTCAAAATAGAGGGGAAACAAAAGAAAATGAATCCCTTACTATTGATTCATTTCCATTGTTAAACCAAAGACTCAATAAAAGTAATGGTTATTGTTATCATTCCACTCATTTATTTGATTTCATTCCCTTTGCATTCCTCTATTTGAACCAAACGAGCACTTAGTGTGTTAAGTGTGATAGGTGAAAACGTGAAAAAATTAATAAAAGAAAAAACTTTTGCCATATTAATAACTATTTTATTAACAATGAAAACTGCAACTTACACAGCGCAATTATAATAATAAATAGCAAGTAGAGTATCGACTCCATAGGGACTGATAACTGAAATAACTCTAAGTGCTTTCAAATTAAACTATCACAGTAGACAGACAACCAGAATAATAAGGAACGATTAAAGATAAAAACAAAACAAATAAAAATCAAATATAAAATTCAGATGATAAACGACTGATCCCAGGGTTGTAAATTCGTTAATCAAATTCACATAATCAACCTATTAATCCTAATTACCACTTTAATTCAGCTATGATGAGAGATTACACAATTAATCAATTACTCTCGCTAAAGCAACAACGATCGTAGATTAGTAAATTATCCCTATGATCCACCTATCTCCATCAGGTCTGAATGTTAAAATCATATCACACATTCCTGAATCCTCTAAACAATTATTTCCGTTGGGTCTCAAACCTAATAGCTAAACATGCAAACTATTGATCAGATAATTCACAAGAATTCAAGCAACAGGAATAATGAATCGTAAACTGGAAAGCAAAAATATATTAACAAATTAAGCACATGAATTCAGTTAACTATTTACAAACCCTAGAATCAGATTAAAAACCTAGCCAGACATCATAAAATAAATCAAAAAGCATAATAAATAAGAAAGCAATAAAAATAAATAAACTTTATAAAGCCCGGAAAGAAATCTGAACAACAGCTTGAATGTTGAATTCTTCAATCTTGCAGGAAAAGAAATCTAATCTATGAAAGCTATAAAATTCTAATTTAAAACTGAAAAATATGAAAAGAGGAAGAAGATGGATGAAAAGAGGTAAAGAAATGTGCCTAATAGGTCAGGAAAATGACCTATATATATGCACATGAGATAAATATATTGTAGAACTCGAAAATATTAATAAAATCTAAAAATCCCTCAAAATCCCGAAAATTCGGAAATTTCCATCGGGCACTATTCACTACTGCGCACGACTTTCTTGTTTTGACCATATCATTCTCGTCTGAACTCGGATTTGCGAACCGTTTGTGCCTACGAACTCGTATCGAGACGAACTACAATTTTAATTCAGATCATGGGTCAAAATTTGTAACACCCCGCCCATTTATATTAAGTTTAGAATAATTTTTGAACTTAGATTTAAGATGATTCACGCCGGATTGAGAAAAAGAAATTATTTTAATTCCAACTAAAATGATTTACAAAAGCATTTGTAAATTTAGTAATTAAATTTATATGCTTTGCATATTTATTTAATTAAACATTCAAGCATTTTAGGTGTGTTGAGATTTATTTCATGTTGGGCCTTATGTTTTATTCACATTTGAGTGCATAAATGAAAGCCCAACCCATCATCTTCCATCAAGGCCCAACCCACCTCTTTCCTTGATATTTTCGACCACCACCACCACCTCACTATTCTCTCTCTCTTCAATATATATATCTCCTTCCCTGCACTCCGATCTTTCTCTTCTCATTCACTCACTTCTCTCTCGTTTTCTCCCGGACTGAGCTTCGAACACTGAACTCCAAGAACAGCAACCAACGATTCACCCAGCAAATCCAAGCCAAGGTTTCACCTTTAAACTCCCCTGCTTCTTTACTTCCATTTTCGTCCAATAATTCAAAATGCATGTTCATGTATTTGTGTGTTTATATGTGTTTTAGCTTCATAACTGTTAAATGAATAAGGAAAGGTAGAGTCATGAACTGTGCTGCTTTAGTTTCGAGTCTTGAGCATGGTTTTTATGGAGTTGGTTGTGTGGGTTGAATGGTGGCTAAATTGGAGTTTTGGATGAGAGTCGAGAGTAGATGAGAGTTGAGGGGGGGAAGGCCGTGGTTGCTGCGGTCGCCGGAAACAGAGCGAGGTACAGGCGCTTCGCCGTTGCCAAGGAGATGATCGGTGAGGTGTTCAGAGGATTGGAAGAGCAGAGCAGAGATAAGGGCAGAGAGATGAGGGCAGAGCATGAGAGCAAGGCCAGCGGAATCGAAGGCCAGCGGAGTCGAAGCCAGCGGAGTCGAAGGTCAGTGGGGAAGCGATTTCTCTGTTCAGCGGGGAAGCGATTTCGCTGTTCAGCGGGGAAGTGATTTCTCTGCTCGGGAGACTCGATCCCTCTGCTCGGCCAGAGACGACTTCGCAGAGCTGGAACGCCCGAGCTGTAGGGCAGAGCTGGGATAGCCAGAGCTGGTAGAGACCAGAGCTGATTAACGTAACCGAGCAGAACGGATGTAGAACTCTTGTGCACTTTTTAGTAAATACTCTTTATGCTTAATTATGAAATGAGTCATGCATTGCATCACGTTTTAATTGGTTTTATTTATGATTCCAATTACAAAGGAAAGACGAGTAAGAATATTGTTGGTGTTCTTGACTCAAGAGAATTGTTTTCAATTATTTATTCATTAAATTTTGAAAAACCCGGCTAAGTGAATCATAGAATGTAAACACTTTACCATGACTTGAGTTTAGATTTAAAAGACCTATTAAGAATAGATTTCTTGTAGGCTTTGAACGTCAAGAGGATTAGCACTGCTATTCCGATTCAGAGTTAAGATTTAACGACAGGCATTGCCTAATCAGGTGGGCTTACTTTCCAAAATGTATAAAGTATGATTGAGTTATTAGGCTCTAAATGTTTCAACGAAATGCAAATTATTTATTCAATGAAAATGCAAACTGTTTATCCGATAAAATATTTTGTGCACTCTGCTCTGTTTAAGGCTCGCAATTCATGGATCGATCGAGGTTCTCTTATGGCCTAACACGCTATCGGAGAATTGTGTACACTTGTTAGTTGTTTCGGTGGGTTGATCTCCATCGGGCACTAATTCATGTAAGAGGCGTTAAAAGGGTGCTTGGCTGGATGTGTTCCGGAGCATGTATCATGTAAGTCCTGCCTGGGTAGCGTCCCGAGGTCAATTCAACTTGTCTGAGTTACGTCCTCAGAGCAAGTGCAATGGGTTAAATGGATCCGTCGGTGGCTAAAAGGTCCGGGATCACAACGAGTAACAGAAATGGAGTGTGACATGTGTGCACAAATGAAAATTATTTCAACATGTTTAGAAGTTATTTAAAACCTTCTAAGTCATGTCAAGTATGATTGGATAAACTGTCTTTATGAAATTATGAAATGTTTATGAAAATGCATGCCCACTGAGTACTTTAGTACTTAGCCCAAAAATACTTTCAAATATTTTTCAGGTTGGCTGGTCGGTGTTGACGGGACGGAGCTGAGGCTAGGATTCAATATTCTATTAAGACTTCCGCTGCAATGCAAGCTTTCAACTGTCTTTTGTTTTATTAACTTAAGACCTTCATGTTCAATATTAAATGATATCCCTGATCGAGTTTAGACTCTTAACTCCTAGATTTATGCTAATGAATATCGGTTGTCAGAAGCATGAAACAGAACTTGTGATCCAAAGGGGACTAGCCCGACTTATTATTTTATTCGGGTTTTAACAAGGTTTTTCCTTGTTTATTTCTATGAATTAGTTTCACCTCGATTGTATTTATTCATTCAAGAATTGGGGTGTGACAGAGTGGTATCAGAGCATAAGTTTTCTTTCATGTCTCTGATAACCATAAGCTTTTTGATGTCGAGTCTAGAATAGTATCTCTAGACTTCTAGTAATGTTAGTAGCCCTCAGCTCGCCGTCAGACTGCCGCAACCAAGGTACGATAATATTTTCAAAAATATACGTATATGTATTTCAGATGTTATGAATATTTCCAAGAAAAGGTGTGCGCTTTCAATGAATGATGTTATATGAATTGCTCATCGCTTTCATATTGTTATTTTGAGCCTTTGACTCATATAACCAATGTATGTATGTATGTCGTGTTAGGGACTACCCGAACCCTTAACGATAGTTTCATGTTTGGGACTACCCGAGCCCTTAACGAATCAATGTATGTATGGTCGAGTTAGATTCCTTGAATCTTTCCGGCACAAGGAAAGTTTTCATGAAGGGACTTTAATGTCCATATATGTTAAGGTTTCAAAAGAAACAGAAGTATGTATGTATGTATGTATGTATGTATGTATGTATGTATGTATGTATGAATGAATGAGAAAGCTTTATGTTGTCATTTTAGGCTAGCTGCCTATACGATTAGAATGATGAGTCCTCTTACAAACCGTTTGAGTACCACCAAAGAACGCCTTGAGAATGTTAGTCGTGATAGCTTTGCTAGAACGGCATAGAATGGACCTTCATGGTATCAGTGACTTATGATGAAGTACTTATTAGTAAGTATGTTAAGTTAGAAGTTTGACCAGAGCCTTACATGAATAAGAAGTTGACATGATTGGGGGCAAAGATCCCATTTGACTGAGTGATTCGTTTTGTTGGGTCTGGCCAGCCCACATGACTAAGATCTCGGTGATTGTCAATTAAGATTTTTGATCTCGAGGAAGAGCATCATCCCAATATATAGACTCGCACTATATAGTTGTTACAATAGATTTGGTAATCAAAGCGATTTTTGGAATCCCAAGCGAAGAACTGGAGCAGATAGTAAGTATGATGAAGTTTTTCAACCAGCTGTCAATATGTGGTCCACATGGTGGACAATAATGAGAAAATGAGTTTACATGGCAGAAGGAATGCCATTAAGCTTTGAAGTGAAAGTTACCAAGATGATGAGAAAAGTTTGATGTTAGAATTCCTTAGTCAATCTAAGAAGGAGACTTAGGACGAAGGAAACAATTAAAGAAGTTCAACTGATTTGAGAGTACAAAGATATTTTTCCTAAGGAATTACCAAATTTTCACCAGACCTAGTTTCATGCAACATAGTATGTCACTATGGGAAGCACTAATTCAAGATGTCAAAAGAAAAAATGATACACTGAGGATGTGTATTGATTATAAGAAGTTGAAGCAAGCTCATAAGAATAGATATCCTCTTCTGAGGATAGACGACCTGTTTGATCAGTTGAGAGGAGCCGGCGTGTTTTCCAGGATTGCCCTAAGATCTGGTTACCACCAACTCAGGATGAAAAGAGAAGACATCTCAAAGATAGAGTTTCGAACGCGTTACGGATTTTACGAGTTCACCGTGATGCCTTTTGGATTAATGAATGCCCCAGCCGTTTTCATGGACCTAATGAACAGAGTTTTCCACTAGTATCTTGATAGTTTTGTCTTAGTGTTTATTGACGACATCCTCATATACTCTAAAACCGAAGAAAACATGAAGAGCACTTACGCATCGTACCCAAAACCCTGCCCAATGAGAAATGGTTTACCAAATTCAACAAGTGTGAATTTGGGTTAAAGGAAGTTATGTTTCTCGGTCACATAGTGTTGACTAAAGGAATCAAAGTAGACCCCACCAAGATTGAAGCAGTCAAGGAATGGAAGGCACCATCAAACGTCAATGAGATCAAAAGTTTCCTCAGTCTAGCAGGTTATTACAGCAGTTACATCGAAGGATTCTCGAAATTGGCTAGGCCAATGACTCAGCTTTTGAGAAAAGGGACTAAGCATGTTTGGTCCGAAGCTTGTAAACCAAGTTTAAGGAACTCAAGACTAGGTTGACTACTGCACCAGTGATGGATCCGAAACTAGTATCAAGGCTGGTCGAGAAAGTCGATCACATCTAGTAAAGAATCAAAGAAGCAGGATGAGATAGTCCTAGCCAGGACCTAAGTTATGAAGAGAAATCAGTCCAGATACTTGATTGCAAGGTTCAAGTTTTACGAGATAATAATATTGTTCTCGTCAAGAAGTGGAACCATCACAGGATGAAAAAGGCCACAAAAGAGATGAATGAAACGAACGACTAGTATCGCAAGTTAGAATACCAGATATGTAATTCCGAGGACGGAATTTTTATAAGGAGGGAGGGATGTAACACCCCGCCCATTTATATTAAGTTTAGAATAATTTTTGAACTTAGATTTAAGATGATTCACGCCGGATTGAGAAAAAGAAATTATTTTAATTCCAACTAAAATGATTTACAAAAGCATTTGTAAATTTAGTAATTAAATTTATATGCTTTGCATATTTATTTAATTAAACATTCAAGCATTTTAGGTGTGTTGAGATTTATTTCATGTTGGGCCTTATGTTTTATTCACATTTAAGTGCATAAATGAAAGCCCAACCCATCATCTTCCATCAAGGCCCAACCCACCTCTTTCCTTGATATTTTCGACCACCACCACCGCCTCACTGTTCTCTCTCTCTTCAATATATATATCTCCTTCCCTGCACTCCGATCTTTCTCTTCTCATTCACTCACTTCTCTCTCGTTTTCTCCCGGACTGAGCTTCGAACAATGAACTCAAAGAACAGCAACCAACGATTCACCCAGCAAATCCAAGCCAAGGTTTCACCTTTAAACTCCCCTGCTTCTTTACTTCACTTTTCGTCCAATAATTCAAAATGCAGGTTCATGTATTTGTGTGTTTATATGTGTTTTAGCTTCATAACTGTTAAATGAATAAGGAAAGGTAGAGTCATGAACTGTGTTGCTTTAGTTTCGAGTCTTGAGCATGGTTTTTATGGAGTTGGTTGTGTGGGTTGAATGGTGGCTAAATTGGAGTTTTGGATGAGAGTCGAGAGTAGATAAGAGTTAGGAGGGGAAGGCCGTGGTTGCTGCGGTCGCCTGGAAACAGAGGGAGGTACAGGCGCTTCGCCGTTGCCAAGGAGATGATCGGTGAGGTGTTCAGAGGATTGGAAGAGCAGCGCAGAGAGATGAGGGCAGAGAGATGAGGGCAGAGCATGAGA